>NC_058081.1:386646674-386731674 GCF_014858855.1 Bufo gargarizans
GCCTCAAGTAACCCCCACACTCTGTCGACTGCAGATATTAATGCCCTTAACCCCTTTGGGACACAGTCTTATTTCACCTTAAGGACCAGGCCATTTTTTGCTAATCTGACTAGTGTCAATTTAAGTGGTGATAACTTTAAAACACTTTGACTTATTCAGGCCATTCTGAAATAGTTTTTTCGTCACATATTGTACTTCATGACACTGGTAAAATGAAGTAAAAAAATATTTTTTATTTATAATAAAATACCAAATTTACCAAACATTTGTAAAAAAAATTGCAAATTTCCAAGTTTTAATCTCTCTACTTCTATAACATATAGTAATACCTACAAAAATAGTTATTACTTTACATTCCCCATATGTCTACTTCATGTTTGGATCAATTTGGGAATGATATTTTATTTTTGGGGGATGTTACAAGGCTTAGAAGTTTAGAAGCAAATCTTGAAATTTTTCAGAAATTTTCAAAAACCCACTTTTTAGGGACTAGTTCAGGTCTGAAGTCACTTTGTGAGGCTTAAATAATAGAAACCACCCAAAAATGACCCCATTCTAGAAACTACACCCCTCAAGGTATTCAAAACTGATTTTACAAATGTTGTTAACCCTTTAGATGTTCCACAACAGTTAATGGCAAATGGTGATCAAATTTCAGAATTTAGATTTTTTTGCAAATTTTCAATTTTAATCCATTTTTTCCAGTAACAAAGCAAAGGTTAACAGCCAAACAAAATGCTATATTTATTTCCCCAATTCTGTAGTTTGCAGAAACACCCTATATGTGGCCGTAAACTACTGTACGGGCACACAGTAGGGCGTACAGGGAAAGGTGCGCCGTATGGTTTTTGGAAGGCATATTTTGCTGGACTGTTTTTTTTGACACCAGGTCCCATTAGAAGCCCCCCTGATGCACCCCTAGAGTAGAAAGTCCATAAAATTGACCCCATCTAAGAAACTACAACCCTCAAGGTATTCAAAACTGATTTTACAAACTTTGTTAACCCTTTAGGTGTTGCACAAGATTTAATGGAAAAAACTTTTTTGTCAGATTTCCATTTTAATATTTTTTTTCCAGTTACTAAGCAAGGGTTAACAGCCAAACAAAACTCAATATTTATGGCTCTAAATCTGTAGTTTACAGAAACACCCCATATGTGGTTGTAAACCGCTGTACGGGCACACAGCAGGGTGCAGAAGGAAAGGAATGCCATACAATTTTGGAAGGCAGATTTTGCTGTTTTTTTTGACACCATGTCCCATTTGAAGCCCCCCTGATGCACCCCTAGAGTAGAAACTCCCAAAAAGTGACCCCATTTTATAAACTATGGGATAGGGTGGCAGTATTGTTGGTACTAGTTTAGGGTACATATGATTTTTGGCTGCCCTATATTACACTTTTTGTGAGGCAAGATAACAAGAAATAGCCATTTTGGCACTGTTTTTATTTTTTGTTATTTTCAACATTCATCTGACAGGTTGCAAACCGGATTCCAAAAAAGTTGGGACACTATACAAATCATGAATAAAAACTGAATGCAATGATGTGGAGGTGCCAACTTCTAATATTTTATTCAGAATAGAACATAAATCACAGAACAAAAGTTTAAACTGAGAAAATTTTCCATTTTAAGGGAAAAATATGTTGAATCAGAATTTCATGGTGTCAACAAATCCCCCAAAAGTTGGGACAAGGCCATTTTCACCACTGTGTGGCATCTCCCCTTCTTCTTACAACACTCAACAGACGTCTGGGGACCGAGGAGACCAGTTTCTCAAGTTCAGAAATAGGAATGCTCTCCCATTCTTGTCCAATACAGGCCTCTAACTGTTCAATCGTCTTGGGCCTTCTTTGTTGCACCTTCCTCTTTATGATGCGCCAAATGTTCTCTATAGGTGAAAGATCTGGACTGCAGACTGGCCATTTCAGTACCCGGATCCTTCTCCTACGCAGCCATGATGTTCTGATTGATGCAGAATGTGGTCTGGCATTATCTTGTTGAAAAATGCAGGGTGTTCCCTGAAAGAGATGACGTCTGGATGGGAGCATATGTTGTTCTAGAACCTGAATATATTTTTCTGCATTGATGGTGCCTTTCCAGACATGCAAGCTGCCCATGCCACACGCACTCATGCAACCCCATACCATCAGAGATGCAGGCTTCTGAACTGAGCGTTGATAACAACTTGGGTTGTCCTTGTCCTCTTTGGTCCGGATGACATGGCGTCCCAGATTTCCAAAAAGAGCTTTGAATCATGACTCATCTGACCACAGAACAGTCTTCCATTTTGCCACACTCCATTTTAAATGATCTCTGGCCCAGTGAAAACGCCTGAGCTTGTGGATCTTGCTTAGAAATGGCTTCTTCTTTGCACTGTAGAGTTTCATCTGGCAACAGCGGATGGCACGGTGGATTGTGTTCACTGACAATGGTTTCTGGAAGTATTCCTGAGCCCATTCTGTGATTTCCTTTACAGTAGCATTCCTGTTTGTGGTGCAGTGTCGTTTAAGGGCCCGGAGATCACGGGCATCAAGTATGGTTTTACGGCCTTGACCCTTACGCACAGAGATTGTTCCAGATTCCCTGAATCTTCGGCTGATGTTATGCACAGTTGATGATGATAGATGCAAAGTCTTTGCAATTTTTCGCTGGGTAACACCTTTCTTATATTGCTCCACTATCTTTCTGCGCAACATTGTGGGAATTGGTGATCCTCTACCCATCTTGGCTTCTGAGAGACACTGCCACTCTGAAAAGCTCTTTTTATACCCAATCATGTTGCCAATTGACCTAATTAGTGTTAATTGGTCTTCCAGCTCTTAGTTATGCTCAAATTTACTTTTTTCCAGCCTCTTATTGCTACTTGTCCCAACTTTTTGGGGATTTGTTGACACAGTGAAAATTTGAATCAACGTATTTTCTCCTTTAAAATGATACATTTACTCGGATTAAACGTTTGATCTGTCATCTACGTTCTATTATAAATAAAATATTGACATTTGCCATCTCCACATCATTGCATTCAGTTTTTATTCACAATTTGTTTAGTGTCCCAACTTTTTTGGAATCCGGTTTGTAGATCATGTAATATTTTTACAGAGCAGGTTGTCACGGACGCGGCGATACCTAATATGTATACTTTTTTTTTTATTTATGTAAGTTTTACACAATGATCATCATTTTCTAAACAAAACAAATCATGTTTTAGTGATAGTTTTTTCAGTTTTTGGGCAAATATCTTGGGTAGGGTATTATTTTTGCGGGATAAGATGACGGTTTGATTGGCACTATTTTGGGGTGCGTATGACTCTTTGATCACTTGCCATTACACTTTTTGTGATGTAAGGTGACAAAAAATAGCATTTTTTTACACAGTTTTTTTTTTAACGGTATTCAACTGTGGGGTTAGTTCATCTGATATTTTTATAGAGCAGGTTATTACTAATGCAGCGATACCTAATATGTATTTTTTTCATTTTTAATCAGTGATAAATGTGTTTTTTTATTTTTACTTTTTCTTACTTTTTTTTACTTTTTTTTTACCCAGACCCACTTGGTTCTTGAAGATCCAGTGGGTCTGATGTCTGTATAATACAGTACAGTACACTCTAAGTCTTTAGCAGAAGTCTAATCAGCACCATGGACAGCCACTGATCAGTACCATGGAATGGACAGCCGGACGCCTGTGAAGGCGTCCGGATTCCATGGTACCCATCATTCGCTGCCACAGCAGAGCAGTGGGTGATGGGAGAGAGAGGGGGGCCCCCTACAGACCGCGGCATGGAAGGGGTTAAACGCATGGCATCTGTGCCAGCACAGATGTCAGGCGTTTCGAGCAGAGTGTCAGCAATGTGCTGACACTCTGCAAATTGCTTGGCTATCCTGAGAGAGGGGGCGGGCGGATGATCGCATGCCTGCCTGCCCCCCAAGCACAGCCCGCACCGCCGCCCGCCCTCCCTGCCGCACTCCCCGGGGGGTTAAACATGAAAATAAAGCTTATTTGAAGTTTCTGATGGGATCAGAAACTTCGAAACCACAGCAAACCGCAGGTCTGAATTGACCTGCAGTTTGTTGCAATCGCCGACATGGGGGGTCACAGGACCCCCCCGGCGCATCTAGCCAAGGTGCCTGCTCAATTATTTGAGCAGGCACCAGGTTCTGATCACCGCCCGCCGGGCGGCGGTGATCGGAACCATACCTGACGTACCGGTACATCATGTGTCCTTAAGTACCAGGACAACATGACGTACCGGTACATGTTGGACCTGTCACTGTCGAAGATAGAGAAGGCAATTGACCATTTACCGGAGGCCAAGTCACCGGGTCCCTGCAGCTTTTTCTATAAATATTACAAGATTTTTAAAATGGAATTGATCCCCCATATGACAAATCTCTTTAATCGGTTCCTATCAGGTGATGTCGTGTCCACTGTCATGTCCCACACTTATCGCACGTTAATTTCGAAACCCGGAAAAGACCCCCTTGACTGTCAAAATTATAGGCCTATTGCATTACTTATTCAGACCTCAAGATTTTTACTAAAATACTGGACTCTAGCTTAAATGCTTTTCTCCCCTCATTGATCCATAAAGATCAGGTTGGTTTTGTTCCATATCAACAGGGCAGTGATAATACATGACGGAACATTGACTTGATGGAGGTGGTTGGCCGTTCAGGGGAGGAGGCATTGCTTCTTAGTCTGGGCGCTGAAAAAGCATTTGACCGCCTAAGCTGGCCGTTTCTGTTTGTGACCTTTAAGGCATACGGTCTCATTGGCCCCTTTGTTCAGGCCATCCGAGGCTTATACTCCACCCCCTGACAATCAAGCTTCCACACGCTGAGTCTTGACCAATACGCATAGCCAATGGGACAAGACAGGGATGTCCCTTATCCCCCTT
Organism: Bufo gargarizans; assembly: GCF_014858855.1. Taxonomy (NCBI): domain Eukaryota; kingdom Metazoa; phylum Chordata; class Amphibia; order Anura; family Bufonidae; genus Bufo; species Bufo gargarizans. The sequence goes on from NC_058081.1 coordinate 386,651,575, forward strand.
CTTATTCGCAATGTGTATTGAACCCCTAGAAACTAAAATCAGGGCATGCCCGGATGTTAGGGGTGTTATGATCAGGGATAAAGAGTTTAAGCTGTCATTATATGCAGACGATGTCCTTCTTACCCTCACTAAACTTCATACCTCCCTCTCAAACCTCCAATCCATATTACAAGAGTTTGGATGACTGCCGGGGTATAAGGTCAACACCTATAAAACTGAGGCCCTCCCCCTCAATGTACCTCAGACGCTCTTGACTCTCTACGAGCAAACTTTTCTTTCCATTGGAAGGAGGATTCCTTACAATATTTGGGTGTGAACCTTACCCCCAGTTACACAGACCTCTACAAATTAAATTTTCCTCACATATTTAAAGAAATTAGAAATATCCTTGCCAAATGGCATACACTCCCAATATCCTTTCTGGGTGGCATTGTGGCGGTAAAGATGACAATCCTACCTAAGATTCTGTATCTCTTTGAGACCTTACCTGTTCCGGTTCCCCTCAGGGATTTAAGATCTGTTCAGTCCCAGCTCCTCCAATTTATATGGGCTGAGAGACACCATAGGATCCCTAGGTCTGTACTCCTGTCTACCAAGCATCAAGGTGGTCTGGGAGTACCTGACCGTATCAAATATTATTGGGGAGCTCAGTTACGTTGCATCACAGCTTAGGCATCTCTGCAACCTTATTCTATTTGGATGCAGATAGAGAGATTTTGGCTGGCTCCCATACACCCTAATTCTCTGCTATAGTCTAGCCCTTATATTACGTCATCACCTAGGGAACTGTTGGAAACCAAGGCCTGCACTAAATCCATATGACTGACCTGTAGTAGTAGATTCTCTCTGGTCTTCCACCACTCTTCCATGACTTCTTTTTTATGTCACCCACTACTCCCAGCTAGTCTCACTACTTCAGCAACGATACTATGGTTTCAGCGTGGTGATATTGTAGACCCATTCACTAGGGATCTATTACCTTTCTCATCTGTCCAGAACAAATATAGCCTCCCCTCTTTGACCAATTACTTCTATGTTCAGATAAGACATTTTGCCCAATCTATCTTCTCGGAGTTCAATGTCTCCCTCCCACAGGCATTTGAGCGCCTTTGCAGAAGAGGGGTACATATGAAGGGGTTAATATCTAAGATCTACTCCATTTTGTTGATCCCCTCCCCAGAACGGATTCATAGACACTCCTATATGGTCAGATGGAAGGAATATTTAGGGAGAACTCTACCATACGACCTACGGAGCATTATATGGAGGAGAGCGGTGAAGTCTTCAATGTCAGTTCTCTGTCAAGAGAACAAGTATAAGATACTAATGTACTGGTACCACACTCCGGATCTCCTCCATAGCTTGAATCCAGCAGTTGCGAAGGTTTGTTGGAGATGCGGGAAAAGTGCGGGATTCAGCGTAGATCATACCTACCCTAATAATAGATTTATGTAGCTACTTCCTCAGGAACATTCTCATAACAGTGGATACCGTCGATAATTGTCTCTTTTTTAAAATCTTTTCTACGACAAGAAGCTGGATTTTCACGTAGCCTTTATTGGTTTTGGTCTGATTTATATTGCACATGGCATATGATGTTATATTACTGTATGTGTTCTTCTGCTGAATACTTTGTGCATTCTGCCCTGTTCACTTTACTTTGTTCAATTGTGCATACAGATGAAACAGATTTGTACTGTTGTATTTCATATAAATAAAAATACAATTATACATTTATTTATTTATTTTTAAACATCAGACAATGCTGTATTTCTCCAAAAATAACACAGGGTCTTATTTATATTATTTTTTGCTCCGAAAAAGGGGCTAGGGCTTATTTTGGGGGATGTCTTATTTTTTCCATGAACAACATTCACACATTTATTCTTAAAGAAAAAAGAATAACATTTATTCAAATATAATCATGTCATTACATTCTGGAACATCAGCATAACTCTCCAAACCCTGAATTCTATCATGAATTTCTTAAGATCCTATTTCCATGTACCGTACAACAGTCTACATTAACTGGTATTCATGAATATTCACTCACCAGACCTCACATGGGCCCTCACACACATCACTCCCGTCAAAGTCGCATAAACGTCACATCACTTGCTGTTCCACTGAAGCAGCTCCGCCTGGTGACCGGAAGCAGCCACAATGCTCATGCTCTGGAGTGGAGTGATTTCAGTGGGACTACCGCTACCCGATCTGTGTGTGACGCATTAGCGGGACTACCGGCACCCACTCTGCATGTGACAGCGTTAGCAGGCTCATGTGAGGAGCGATGTGTGCGGGACTACCGATACCGGCATTAGCTAATCCTTATTGGTGTGGGGTGCGATTTTTTTTTTCTCTGCTTTCTTTCTAAGGGTCTTCTGTCCTGCTTTATTTTATTTTCTGTCTAGCTGTTATATTTTCACCTCAAAGTACATTTTGCAAACTAATACTTTACATAAAATTGAAAGTTTAATTATGTTTAGTCAATTATAACACAGTGTATATTCTATAATGAAGAGATTACAAATGGCTACATCTTTAGCTATACTTATATTGCATAATTTTTAAGGGATTTTCCCTGTTACCTCTTTTTGTAGTTAGTCTGAAGAGGGTTTTGTATTTTTAAGCTGTTGTCACTCTACTCTGGGATTTTTGGTATCCTTTGTCATTATGATCTAAACAATCCCATGATGAGCTCACGAGTGAGAAAAAGACAAAAGGAAACTGAAACATGTGAATAGTACCTAAATAAATACAGCAGTGCATATATTGCATCAGCTTATATAAAGTTATTGCTTAAGACTATAAGAAATGCACAAAACAGGTTTATTCATGTATAAAGAAATAAATTAAAATTTAGGTCATGCTCTTCTAACAAACTATATACTGTAAAAAAGGTTCTGTATCAGGAGGCCTTATTTCATTCAACTGTACTTAATTTTAAACTATTTTTAAACTAGTGACTCTCCTAGTTGTACTTCCCCAAGGACATATAGAGTGGCATTTACTGTATCCATCTCTTTATGCCAGAAAACTGACATCAAAGAGCAGTAAGGTTTGGCACACGTTCCTCTTGCGCAAAATTTTGCAACTTTTTAACTGTTCTCAGCCCCATTCCCACTTTTTTAAAGTGGATGGAGAAGGCCAGGAAGTTGGAGGTAGAGGACCAGGCATAGACTCCTCTTTAAAAATGGTCACTTGATGCTACACCTTAAAGGGGTTTTCAAGGATTCATATATTGATGACCTCTCCTTAGGTTAGAGCATCAATATTTGATTGGTGAAAGTGTGACACCCAGCACCCCCGCTGATCAGCTGATGAAAAGGCCATGACGCTCAAGTGAGAGCTGCAGTGTATAGTGGCTGTGCTATTGTATAGTGGCTATTGCTGCTCAAGCTCATTCATTTGAATGTAACTGACCTGCAACTAGGTTATGTGACTGATGAACGTGAAATCACTGGTCTAGGAAGTGGCCTCACAGAAGCGCCACAGCATCTTCAAACAGATGATTGGTGGGGGGTTACAGGAATCAGATCCCCAACAATCACATATTGATGACCTATGCTCACGACAGGTATATATAAATACTGGAAAACTCCTTTAAACTCACAGGAAGATTTCCAAGAAACATAATCTGGTACATCACAGACTCTGCTATGAATGGAGATAAATGGCTAAAGTCTGCATTTGAAGCCCATAAACTATAAAGGTGCTCAACAGTGTGATTTTTATCGCGAATATCGGCACTTCAAGAATAGAGATGTTGCGAACATAAAATTTTCCGTTTGCAGACGGCGAACGCGAATTCTTGCAAATGTTCGTGAACAGGCGAACTGGGCGAACCGCCATTGACTTCAATAGGCAGGCGAATTTTAAAACCCACAGGGACTCTTTCTAGCCACAGTAGTGATGGAAAAGTTGTTTCAAGGGGACTAACACCTGGACTGTGGCATGCTGGAGGGGGATCCATGGTAAAACCATAGTTGACGCAGAGTTGGGTTTTAATCCATAAAATCACCTAACAATCCTACATTTTTTTGAACAACGTGGTTTAAAACATCCAGTGTCTGTATACGATCAGGTATGATGTTGTATCGATCAGGTAGTGTAAGGGTTATGCCCGCTTCACAGACATTGACAGACCAAACTCCCCTTTTAATGCACCGCAAACAACTGCAAACAGTCCATTTGCCCAACCGCAAACTCCCCATTTGCACAAGGTTGGATACCAAGCTAGCCATGTCCCGTTGATGTCATTGAAGGTTTCTTCCTCCACCCAGCCACATACAACACCAAGGGTCCCCGAAAGGTGAATTGAATTGATTTTTCGAACGGGGAGATGGTTTAAAAAACGCTGGCTCCTTCCCCTTTGTTTGAATCCACGGTCAGTGCGTCTGCACCGTGCAATTTACTGTCACACCCGATATAAGTGGTATTTTCTGTAGTTCTCTTCTCATCAGTTTAATCCTTGTTACGTCCCCAATCTGGGGTCCATTTATTGAATTGATTTTTCGAACGGGGAGATGGTTAAAAAAACGATGGCTCCCTCCCCTTTGTTTTAATCCACGGTCACTGCGTCTGCGCCATGCAATTTACTGTCACACCCGATATGAGTGGTATTTTCTGTAGTTCTCTTCTCATCATTTTAAACCCTGTTACGTCCCATATCAGGCATTGCCGGGTGCCTTAGACTGCTTTCACAGTGACAGACCAAACTCTGATACACCAAACTGAATTGATTTTAGGAGCCGGGAGATGGAAAAAGCAGCTTGGTCAGTCCTCTTACTCCCAAGTTGGGGTACTGCGCGTGTACAGAGCAATGTGCTGTGACACCCTGACCCTATATGAGTGGTGTCTTAACTAGTACTATTCCTATCAGTTTAATCCCTGTTACGTCCCCTATCCAGGGACGTGTGTCTAATTGATTAACCATTGTTGAATTAACGAACCATTACGACATCCTGAAATAATTTAGTTCTGAGCTCTGTACTTGCTTTGAATTGGAATTGATGGGGATTTTTTTAATTGTCTGCATTATTTCTAATAAACTGTTAAGAGACTTTATTATGATTTTTTTATTTTATGTATTAAAAACCCATACAACTAAAAAAAAGAAAATTAATGTTTTTTCTAGGAAAAATTATCCAGCCGATCGCTTTAAGTCTGATCATAATGAAGCAACGGCCTTATCATCTGGGGTGTGGCAGCATTGCCAACACACTCATAGAGGTGATGATCACTTCATTGTGATACGCAAGCCCCTTCACCACAACAAGGTACCGATCACGAAGGTGAATTGACAAGTGTATGTGCCGTTTTTTTGTTTTGTTTTTGCAGCCACAGTGCAGCACCAGAGGCCAGAAAAATTAGGCATGTACACATGCCTGAAAAATCTGGCATTGTTGCAGCCGCTGCTGTAGCAGCGGCCGGAAAAATTGATGTTTTCCAGGCAGGAAGGTGACTAAAACATTGCGGCTTGAACCCTAGTTGGTGGCGGAGAATTCACGAAAGTCATCCGGTATGCAGACATTAAATACAGCAGCATGGGGACCATTTTGAGGCCAAGGCATGTCATCAGGCCTTTTGTTAGTCAAACGTATCCCCCACTGTCAGTCCCTTCGGGATCCATGCCTCATTCATCTTAATGAAGGTGAGGTAATCAGCACTTTTTTGAACGAGGCGACTTCTTTTGTCAGTGACAATGCCTCCTGCTGCACTGAAGGTCCTTTCTGACAGGACACTTGAAGTGGGGCAGGCCAGAAGTTCTATCGCAAAATGGGATAGCTCAGGCCAAAGGTCAAGCCTGCACACCCAGTAATCAAGGGGTTCATCTCTCCTCAGAGTGTCGATATCTGCAGTTAAGGCGAGGTAGTCTGCTACCTGACGGTCGAGTCGTTCTCTAAGGCTGGATCCCGAAGGGCTGTGGCAATGCGTAGGACTGAAAAAGCTCTGCATGTCCTCCATCAACAACACATCTGTACAGCGTCCTGTCCTTGCCGCCGTGGTCGAGGTAGGAGGAGGATTACTTTCACGTCTTCCCCAGTTAGATTCCCGTGCTGTGACATCCCCCTTATAAGCTGTGTAAAGCATATTTTTTAGTTTGGTTTTGAACTGCTGCATCATTTCTGACTTTCGGTAATTTGGTAACATTTCCGCCATTTTCTTAAAATTTGCTTTCATTTGCTTATACCGGGGGTCTAGTAGCGTGGCCACCCAGTACAGGTTGTTCTCCTTCATCCTTTTTATACGAGGGTCCCTCAACAGATATGACAGCATGAAAGACCCCCATTTGCACAAGGTTGGATGCCGAGCTACTCATTTCCTGTTCCTCGTCCTCACTGATGTCATTGACGGTCTGTTCTTCCCCCCAGCCACATACAACACCACGGGTCCCAGATAGGTGACAACAATGAGCACCCTGGGATGCCTGCTGTGGTTGGTCTTCCTCCTCCTCAAAGCCACATTCCTCATCTGACTCCTCTTCCTCATACTCCTCTTGCAGCGTTGCCGCAGGTCCGGCAAGCGATGATGACAGGGCTGTTTCTGGTGGTGATGGTGACCACAACTCTTCCTCTTCACGCTCATCTACAGCCTAATCCAGCACTCTTCGCAGGGCACGCTCCAGGAAGAAAACAAATGGGATGAGGTCACTGATGGTGCCTTCGATGCGACTGACTAGGTTTGTCACCTCCTCAAAAGGACGCATGAGCCTACAGGCATTGTGCATGAGCATCCAGTAACGTGGCAAAAAAATTCCCAGCTCCGCAGAGGCTGTCCTAGCACCCTGGTCATACAAATACTTGTTGATGGCTTTTTCTTGTTGGAGCAGGCGGTCGAACATTAGGAGTGTTGAATTCCAACGTGTCAGGCTGTCACAAATCAAGCGCCTCACTGGCATGTTGTTTCGGCGCGGAATGTCTGAAAAGTGTGCCATGGCCGTGTAGGAACGCCTGAAATGGCCACATACCTTCCTGGCCTGCGTGAGGACGTCCTGTAAGCCTGGGTACTTAGACACAAAGCGTTGTACGATGAGATTAAACACATGTGCCATGCACGGCACATGTGACAACTTGCCCAAATTCAATTCCGCCAACAAATTGCTTCCATTGTCACACACCACATTGCTGATCTCCAGTTGGTGCGGGGTCAGCCACTGATCCACCTGTGCGTTCAGGGCGGACAGGAGTGCTGGTCCGGTGTGGCTCTCTGCTTTCAGGCAAGTCAACCCCAAGACAGCGTGACACTGTCGTATCCGGGATGTGGAATAGCCCCTGGGGAGCTGGGGGGATTCAGTTGATGTGCAGCCAGACGCCGCAGCAGAAGAGGACTCAGCCAAGGAGGTTATCGAAGAGGATGGAGTAGAGGAGGTGGCAGTAGGCCTGCCTGCAAGTCATGGCGGTGTCACCAACTCTGCTGCAGAGCCACGCATTTCATGCTTGGCAGCCGTCAGCAGGTTGACCCAATGTGCAGTGTACGTGATATACCTGCCCTGACCATGCTTTGCAGACCAGGTATCAGTGGTCAGATGGAGTGGCGGGTGGTTGAGAGGGGGCAAGGAGGACAGCAGTGGTTGACGTGGCTGAAGATGCTGGACCAGGAGGAGGATGGTGGCTTTGAGTTTGTGTGCTGCTTGTACTCATGCGTTGAGCCCATTGGCGTTTGTGATGTGAGATCATGTGCCTTCGCAAAGCAGTTGTACCGAGGTGGGTGTTGAACTTCCCACGACTCAGTTTCTTTTGGCACAGGTTGCAAATGGCATTGCTGTTATCAGAGGCAGACACACAAAAAAAAAAATCCACATTGCTGAGCTTTGCAATGACGGCATTCTGGTGGTGGCAACAGCATGTGTTGATTGGCATGCTGTCTGGCTGACCCCGGGTGCCGATACATGCTGTCTGACTGTGCCACTAGCTCCTTGTGACAATCTCCCCCTGCTTCCTTCTCTCTGTCTCCCCTTCAGAACTTTCCCATCTTCTTCTCTTCGAGCAGGCATCCACGGACACATTGTCATCATCAACCGCTTCACTTGTATCTGACACCTCAGCAAAGGAAGCAGCAGCGGGTACAACATCATCATCATCATCATCACACTGTATGTCCATGTGTGTAATGCTGCCTAACTGAGACATATCCCTGTTATCTACATCCTCTGGCAATAATGGTTGCTCATCACTAATTTCATCCAACTGATCTGTAAATAACTCCTCTGAGGGATAAAGTGAAGCGGCTGTGGTGGCTGTGGTGGCTGTGGTGGTATTGGTGGTGGTGGTGGCGGGCAGGAGAGTGGTAACTTGAGAGCAGGTGACCAAAGCTGAGCTGGAGGAGGAGGGTGCGTCAAGGTTCTTAGCAGAAGCTGTTGAAGACTGGGCATCCTGTGTAAGCCAGTCAACTATTTTCTCCAAATTTTATTAATTAATGTACTATGAGAAAGATGAATACATTTAGAGGGGAGGACATGTGTGCTGCAAAAAGAAAGGGGGGGAGGGGGGGGAATCCTGGAAATAGGGTAAGGGGGTATTAGTATTATTATTATTATTTCTTTGCTAATTTTTGTACATCATATATATTGTGTAAACGAAACAATATGTATGTGTAATATTGAGACATATGCTATGTACATGACCATTATAAACTGTCGCTTTATCCAAGTTCTACATTGGAAATAAAAATTATCTTTAAAAAAAAAAAAAACATACCCCAATTTGCCAGAGCTACTAGTAAAGGCGCGCCGCGTGTGTGCCCATTTCCGCAAGTCATCCACAGCTTCAGCCGGCCTGTCAATGCTGCAGCAGCGCTTGCGGCTTCCAGCTGACCGACTGTTGTGCGATGTGAGCACGCTCACAGGCTTTGTGAGCAGCAGAGGGAGGTTATGGAATACCAGCTGCAACATGGTCGTTGCCTTTCAAGTCAACTGCCACTATTCACAAGCGAGGAGTGGGCATTGATGTCAGACCTATGCCCACACAGATGGTTAGTGGCGATAATGCTATTATCAGCATAACCATCCCACTGCTGTGTCTACGCAAACGATCGCTGCTCACAATTAATGACGACGCTCTGAATGTTGCAGACGAGGAACTGTGGGAGGACATCTCACAGTGTAATACCCAGACCACCCACAGTTCATCTTCTCAGCACGAATTGGACCGTGAAGAAGGGGAGGAGATGGAGACTGTTGCCGCTGCTACTGAGGCTAGTACCCATGGAACTTTAATTCCATCTGTTCAGCGTGGATGGGCCGAAGAGGAGGAGGAGGAAGAGGAGATGGAGAGTCATCCTGATGTCGATATTTTGCCTGTTGGTACTCTGGCACACATGGCTGAATTCATGTTAGGCTGCCTTACCCGCAACTCTCGCCTTATACACATTTTAGATAACACGGATTACTGGGTGCTCACCCTTCTCGACCCCCCGCTACAAAAAAAAATGTCTTATCTCTAATTCCTGTGGTGGAGAGGACAAGTAAAATGGTGCAATACCAGAAGGTACTTGTTGAGAGATTGCTCCGGAATTTTCCATCTGACAACGCTAAAGGCAGAGTCCGTACTTTCTTAGGCAACCGGGGAAGAGAGATAATGGGAACACACAGCCGTCCCAACAAAGGCAGGTTAACACTCTCCAAGGGATGGGACACTTTCATGACACCCTACCAGTAACCTCACCCTGAAGCGCGGCCTAGTGGTACAAATAGGTTTTGGAAAATGGTGAAGGAATACATAGCAGACCGTGTCAGCATCCTAAATGATCCCTCAGTGCCTTACAACTACTGGGTGTCCAAGCTGGACATGTGGCACGAATTTGCGCTCTACGCCTTGGAGGTTTTGGCCTGCACTGCCGCCAACGTTTTGTCCGAGCGTGTATTTAGTGCTGCTGGTGGCATCATAACAGATAAGCATATCCGCTTGTCCACTGGCAATGCTGACAGGTTGACTCAGATAAAAATGATCAATGCCCCTGACTTCTCCACTCCACCAGAGGAACGCTGAGCTAAAGAGGAACAAACACGCAATTGAATTGCATGCTTTACAATGTACTCAATCCACAAGATTCAGATGCACCCTTTTCACCTCCAAAAAAGGGTATATGTTTGAATCTTGTTTACGCATCCTCCTCCTCCTGTTCCATACAGTATACACTCACCTAAAGAATTATTAGGAACACCATACTAATACGGTGTTAGACCCCCTTTTGCCTTCAGAACTGCCTTAATTCTACATGGCATTGATTCAACAAGGTGCTGATAGCATTCTTTAGAAATGTTGGCCCATATTGATAGGATAGCATCTTGCAGTTGATGGAGATTTGAGGGATGCACATCCAGGGCACGAAGCTCCCATTCCACCACATCCCAAAGATGCTCTATTGGGTTGAGATCTGGTGACTGTGGGGGCCATTTTAGTACAGTGAACTCATTGTCATGTTCAAGAAACCAATTTGAAATGCTTCAAGCTTTGTGACATGGTGCATTATCCTGATGGAAGTAGCCACCAGAGGATGGGTACATGGAGGTCATGAAGGGATGGACATGGTCAGAAACAATGCTCAGGTAGCCCGTGGCATTTAAACGATGGCAAACTGGCACTAAGGGGCCTAAAGTGTGCCCAGAAAACATCCCCCACACCTTTACACCACCACCACCAGCCTGCACAGTGGTAACAAGGCATGATGGATACATGTTCTCATTCTGTTTACACCATATTCGGACTCTACCATTTGAATGTCTCAACAGAAATCGAGACTCATCAGACCAGGCAACATTTTTCCAGTCTTCAACAGTCCAATTTTGGAGAGCTCGTGCAAATTGTAGCCTCTTTTTCCTATTTGTAGTGGAGATAAGTGGTACCCGGTGGGGTCTTCTGCTGTTGTAGCCCAACTTTCTTTCCCATTCTGACATTCAGTTTGGAGTTCAGGAGATTGTCTTAACCAGGACCACAACCCTACATGCATTGAAGCAACTGCCATGTGATTGGTTGACTAGATAATCACATTAATGAGAAATAGAACAGTGTTCCTAATAATTCTTTAGGTGAGTGTATATGCCCTCAGTACAATGTTTCATATTGTCTGCTCACCTGTAGGCCCTCATCTCCAATGTTTCATACAGTCTGCTCACCTGTAGGCCCTCACTACAATGTTTTATGGGGTTCGCTCACCTGTAAGCCTTCACCTCCAATGTTTCATACGGTCTGCTCAGCTGTAGGCCCTCACCTCCAATGTTTCATACGGTCTGCTCACCTGTAGGCCCTCACTTCCAATGTTTCATACAGTCTGCTTACCTGTAGGCCCTCACTACAATGTTTTATGGGGTTCGCTCACCTGTAGGCCTTCACCTCAAATGTTTCATACGGTCTGCTCAGCTGTAGGCCCTCACCTCCAATGTTTCATACAGTCTGCTCACCTGTAGGCCCTCACTACAATGTTTTATGCGGTTTGCTCACCTTCAGACCCTCACCTCCAATGTTTCATACGGTCTGCTCAGCTGTTGGCCCTCACTACAATGTTTTATGGGGTTCGCTCACCTGTAGGCCTTCACCTCCAATGTTTCATACGGTCTGCTCAGCTGTAGGCCCTCACTACAATGTTTTATGGGGTTTTCTCACCTTCAGGCCCTCACCTCCAATGTTTCATACGGTCTGCTCAGCTGTAGGCCCTCACTACAATGTTTTATGGGGTTTGCTCACCTTCAGACCCTCACCTTCAATGTTTCATACGGTCTGCTCAGCTGTAGGCCCTCACCTCCAATGTTTCATACAGTCTGCTCACCTGTAGGCCCTCACTACAATGTTTTATGGGGTTTTCTCACCTTCAGGCCCTCATCTCCAATGTTTCATACGGTCTGCTCAGCTGTAGGCCCTCACTACAATGTTTTATGGGGTTTGCTCACCATAAGGCCATCACCACAACGTTTTATGGGGTTCGCTCACCTATAGGCCCCCACTACAATTTTTTCTGGTGTTCTCTCACTCTCAGGCCCTCACTACAATGTTTCATATGGTCTGCTCACCTGTAGGCCCTCACTTCAGTGTTTTATGGGGTTTGCTCAGCTGTAGGCCCTCACCTCCAATGTTTCATATGGTCTGCTCACCTGTAGGCCCTCACTACAATGTTTTATGGGGTTCACTCACCTTCAGGCCCTCACCTACAATGTTTTCCAGGGTCAGCTCACCAGCAGGCCCTAACCATAATGTTTAAGAGGGTCAGCTGAGCAGCAGGCCCTCACCCGTAATGTTTTAGAGGGTAACCAGCAGGCCCTTTCTCCTGATGTTTTTTGAGGGTCAGCAGCAGGATAATATATTAAAGGGGTTGTGTCCGAGTTATGAAAAAAAAAATATATATATATATATATATATATATAACTAAGCTAAGCAAGTTTTATACAAAAAAATGAAAATATATTTCCTAATTTCCCTGGTTCTTTTCTGGCTCTTTGTTTACATGCAATAAAAACAACCTCTGCCCTCCCCCTGCTCTGCAAAGGGAGTGAATGCAAGTGCTGCCCTGAGTGACATGTCTGCCTGCTGGGAGATTCAGCAGCATGTTGTATGTGTAGAACTACAGGTCCCAGCTGTATAATGACACTGCCAAGGAAGTGAATACAAGTACTGCCCTGAGTGACATGTCTGCCTGCTGGGAGACTCAGCAGCATGTTGTATGTGTAGAACTACAAGTCCCAGCTGTATAATGATACTGCCAAGGGAGTGAATACAAGTACTGCTCTCAGTGACATGTCTGCCTGCTGGGAGACTCAGTAGCATGTTGTATGTGTAGAACTACAAGTCCCAGCTGTATAATGACACTACTAAGGGAGTGAATACAAGTGCTTCCCTGAGTGACATGTCTGCCTGCTGGGAGACTCAGCAGCATGTTGTATGTGTAGAACTACAAGTCCCAGCTGTATAATGATACTGCCAAGGGAGTGAATACAAGTACTGCCCTGAGTAACATGTCTGCCTGCTGGGAGACTCAGCAGCATGTTGTATGTGTAGAACTACAAGTCCCAGCTGTATAATAAAACTGCTAAGGGAGTGGATACAAGAGCTGCCCTGAGTGATATGTTTGCCTGCTGGGAGAATCAAAAGCAACTTGTAAGTGGAGAACTACAAGTCCCAGCTGTATAATGATACTGCTAATACACACAGGGTCTTTCCCCCACCTTCTTGTGCAATGCTCTCTCTAGTCTGTCAGCTCCAGTGCCCAGAATTGTCTCCTCACTGCCTGCTGCAGCTAGCCAGTCTGTGCAGCTGAAGGGGTTAAGAATCCTAGGAGAGAGCAGACAGCCGGCAGTGAAGGGGGGCGTGGCCAGCACAGTTACATCTCGTTTACAGGCTTTATCAGAGCAGGGAGAGAAGCTGACATCACAGGTCATGTGACCCTCAGTGAAATCTGAGAAACCAGGGACTGCAGAAAAAGTGAGTTAATTGGAAAGCTGTTACATTTGCCCAGTTAGGAATACAGAAAGAACAACCCCTTTAATCATTTTTAAAGGGTGTGTATGATGCCCTCCTTTATGTGTAATAAAAGGTGCATTGGAGTGCCTATTCCTTGTAATGTTTGGAAGGCCTTTTACTTAGTGCATAGGCTGTATAAGTGTAGGAGTCCCACTACCTGAACAATTGTAGCACCATGTGAATGAGGCCCTCCTTTATGTGATATAGAGGCTGTATCTCTTTTTCCTTGTAATTTTTGGCAGCACTTACACTGTATATACAATTGAATCTACAGGAAAGAATCCTCTTTCCTCTAAAAAAAATTTTTTTTTGTGGGGGTGGGGTTTTTGGTGTTTTTTTTGTCAGTCTATAAAAGTGGCATACAACTCGGACAACATGGTTCCCAGCAGCAACATTGGTGTCCAAGACATGCTCACCTCCTATTGACTTCCATTATACTCAGGTGCTCAACTGAGCGCAAAAATATTGCAATGGGCTTGGACCAAACACTTTAGTGCTTGCTCATCACTAATCATTATCTATAACATGCAATTAACAACATATAACAGACAATCACACAAATACTGTAAGCCAAAAGCTAGGTATGTGCAAGCCAACAACCTATCCTTGAAAGAGGTGCAGTCAGCATACCTTACGATGCCAGTAAGCCTCAAAGTTGCTTGATTTGAGTTGGATGGCTTGGGGCACCTGCAAACCTAGATCATTATCATTAGGGTGACAAAAAATAAATAAATTGGGATGCCAGCTAACTCTCCTTCACTGCTTAGGAGGGCTGCATAAAAATTCTCAGTTTTCTAATTGTCCTAACATTTATATTCAATAACCTTTCTATACTGTTTTGTCATATAAACTCATTTGCATAAACATGGGCATATGGGAAACACATGAAAATAGTGTTTCAGCTGAAAAACAAGGCACATTCTGCTAATTTGCATGTCTTTCCCATATATCCATGTTTATGTAAATTAGTTTAAATGACAAAACAGTATAGAAAGGTTATTGAATATAAATGTTAGGACAATTAGAAAACTGAATATTTTTATGCAGTCCTCCTAAGCAGTGAGAGAAGAGTTAGCTGGCATCCAAAAAAAATTAAAATTTTTGTCACCCTGATGATAATGATCTCGGTTCGCAGGTGCCCCAAGCCATCCAACTCAAACCAAGCAACTTTGAAGCTTGCTGGTTTTCAGTCAGATGAGAGCTGATCTTGAATGCCTCATTGGATGCAAGACTGCTATTGTAAGGTATGCTGACTGTATATGTCTCATGGATAGGTTGTTGGTATATAGCTTTTGTGTGATAGTTTGTTATAGGCAGTTAAGTTATATGTACATATTGCATTGCTAATTTCTGCAATTGTGAGATTTCGAATTCACAAATTTATGGCAAATATTGCCTGTGCTGTTTATCACTAGTGTTCAGGTGAAAAACGTTAAAGATCTTTCCTGGCGTTCACTTAAAGAGGACCTTTCATCGGTCCAAACCTTGTGAACTAAGTATCATGACATATACAGCAGCACCCAGGGATTTCACTGCACTTACTATTATCCCTGGGCGCTGCTCCGTTCTCCTGTTATGTCCTCTGGTATGTTTGGTGACGTTTCCTTCTCCTAGGCTGTAGCACTGGCCAATCGCAGCACAGAGCTCACTAGTGATGGGAAGTTCGGATCTTTCACATGAATTGGTTCATTTGAATCAGCTCATTCAAATGAACCGATTCATGAATCGGATCTTCGGTTCACTTTATGAGCCGGCAGAAGCAAGTGAACTGAAGATCAATGCGCATGCTCAGCTCATCGAATCTTCGGTTCACTTGCTGAGTCGGCTCTCAAGTGAACCGAAGGTCAGGAGGGACTGGCTCCTGGCAAACACAGGACGGACGGACTTGCAGGGAGCCGCAGAGCAGGTGACTTACGGTTCTTTTAACTCAAAAGAATCAAATGAGTCTCTGACTCATTCGATTTTTTTTTTTTTTTTTTTTTTTAACTAATAGACTCAGACGATTCTCTGAGTCACTGCGACTCCCCCTGTGCTGGGAGTCAGTGCTGGCTGCCTCTGATTGGTTGGAGGGCGGGGAGGGGCGGGGCTAGCATCCACTGTCGGCTCCTATTTCACTGCCTGCTGCTGATCTGACTGAGCCATTTCATTCGGATCAGCTCAGTCAGAGGAACCGACTCTTCCGGATCAGTGAACTGAATCGGTTCAAAAGAACGATTCGTTCATGATCCGGACATCACTAGCGCTCATAGCCTGGGAGCCGCATACACCGACTTGTGTGTAATCTGAATGCACATCAGTGCTGCAGCTAGTCGATCGGTTGGTCCACCTGGAAGGTAAAAAAAAAAAAAAAAAAAAAAACAGGCCGCAACGCAATACATTTTATTAACTTTATAATAACCTTTGAACAGGACATATAAACTTTATTTAACTTTTGGAACTGAACGTTAGCTTTTTTGCTTACTGGTGTTTTGTTTTTGTTTTTTTTGCTTGTTTTTTTTTACCTTTATAGGACAAACCTCTCCTTCCCCATGGGACAATGTGCAAAGCGCAAATCGCCCAAAGATGTGGCGAAGTGCATTATGCACTTTGTCCCAGGTGAAAGGAGAGGTTTGCAGCAGCTCTGTGTGTGAATGGGCCTTAATAGCCCTGTGTGCCTGTCCTGTGAGATGTGATCCCTATGCTAGGTGTACCTGTTTGTGGTACTTCCGGAAACACTCCCGTAAGCATAGGGCAGGGTGGTCAGGGCAGTCAGGACAGAAATAGCGGGTGTCACGCCTTATTCCACTCCTGCTACAGACACAACATCTTTTTCAGGGTGACGGTTGGGTTGAGGTACCAGCAACGACATTGGGGAAATGTCGCTCGTTTAGACAGCTAACTACACTGGTGAATGGGGCACAGAACCTCCTGGATACAGGAGGTTCTTGATGATCTCTTCCTGAAATTTGAGGAAGGATCGTGTTCTCCCGGCCTTACTGTAGAGAACGAAACTATTATACAGAGCCAATTGAATTAAATATACAGACACCTTCTTATACCAGCGTCTGGTGCGTCGGGAAACTAAATACGGAGCCAACATCTGGTCAATGAAGTCCACCCCTCCCATGTGAAGGTTATAGTCGTGGCTTTTCAATGACACTGCTCGCTCAATTTGGATTGTCATGTCTGCGTGAATGGAGGAGAGCATGTAAACGTCACGCTTGTCTCTCCATTTCACTGCGAGCAGTTCTTGGTTACACAAGGCATCCCTCTCCCCCTTGCAAGACGGATGGTAACGAGCCATTGGGAGAAGCCCGCACGACTAGTTCGCGCGGTGCCACAGCAGCCAATCTGTTCTAGAAACAAATGCCTGAAGAGGGCCACACTTGTGTAGAAATTGTCCACATAAAGATGGTACCCCTTGCCAAATAAGGGTGACACCAGGTCCCAGACTGTCTTCCCACTGCTCCCCAGGTAGTCAGGGCAACCGACCGGCTCCAGGGTCTGATCTTTACCCTCATAGACACAAAATTTGTGGGTATAGCCTGTGGCCCTTTCACAGAGCTTCTACAATTTGACCCCATACCGGGCGCGCTTGCTTGGGATATATTGTTTGAAGCCAAGGCGCCCGGTAAAATGTATTAGGGACTCGTCTACGCAGATGTTTTGCACAGGGGTATACAAATCTGCAAATTTCTGGTTGAAGTGGTCTATGAGGGGCAGAATTTTGTGGAGCTGGTAAAGCTGGGTGGCCTCTGGGACAGGAGGTGGTGTTGTCGCTAAAGTGCAGGAAACGCAGGATGGTCTCAAATCGTGTCCTGGACATAGCAGCAGAGAACATGGGCATGTGATGAATTGGGTTCATGGACCAATATGACCGCAATTCATGCTTTTTGGTTAGACCCATGTTGAGGAGAAGGCCCAGAATTTTTTTTATTTCGGAAACTTGGACTGGTTTCCACCGGAAAGGCTGGGCATAAAAGCTTCCCGGGTTGGCGGCTATAAATTGAGTGGCATACCGATTTGTTTCTGCCACAACGAAGTCCAAGAGCTCCACAGTCAAGAACAGCTCAAAAAATCCCAGGGCCGAACCGATCTGAGCTGTCTCAACCCGAACTCCAGACTGGGCGGCGAAAGGGGGAACTACAGGTGTGGCTGAAGTTGGGGACTGCCAATCAGGGTTTGCCAGCACCTCAGGGATTCTAGGGGCTCTACAGGCCTGTCTGTGCGGTGGCTGCGATGGGGTAACTACTGCACGTGCCACCATACCAGCTTCAACTGCCCTTCTGGTGCTCGCCACTTCACCATGTTGTACGGCAGTGCTGGTACTGGGTCCAGGATGGGCTGCGCTGCTGGTATATGCCTCACCACATAATCCGACATCACCAGCCCCACTCCGCTGCCCTTGAAGCGGATCCTGCGCAACCTGTGGTCTAGCGACACGGGGCCGGGTATGCCTGGTGCTATCTGGGACCTCAACCTCCTCGTCCGAACTTTGAGTAAGACTGCCACTGCTTTCTACAGGTTCATATTCTGACCCGCTAGATTCATCAGATGAGGGTTCCCATTCCTCATCCGACTGGGTCAGAAGCCTGTAGGCCTCTTCAGAAGAATACCCCCTGTTTGACATTTGGGCTACTAAATTTAGGGGTATTCCGTGTAGACTACCCAAGAAAAAAAGCAAGCCTGTCTTACAAATGGGAGGCTAGCGATGTACCGGAGGCTGCTGCGGTTGATAAAAAATATCAAAACAGATTTTTTTTTTTATCGCCGCAGCGCTTGTAAAGTTATTGTGCAGTGATCAAAAAATAATAATTTTTTTTGTCACTGGGGCGGGCGTGGGTGAACGCACGTGTGGGCGACCGATCGGGCAAACACTGCGTTTTGGGTGGAGGGCGAGCTAAGGTGACACTAATACTATTATAGATCTGACTGTGATCAGTTTTGATCACTTACAGATACTATAAAAGTACAAATGCTGATTAGCGATACGCTAATCAGCAAATAAGTGACTGCGGTGCTGTGGGCTGGGTGCTAAACGATCGCTAAACTACCTAACCAAGGGGCCTAAACTATCCCTAAAACCTAACAGTCAATACCAGTGAAAAAAAAAAGTGACAGTTTACACTGATCACTTTTTTCCCTTTCACTAGTGATTGACAGGGGCAAGAAGGGGTGATCAAGGGGTTAATTGGGGTGCAGAGGGGTAATCTGGGGCTATGTGTGGTGTTTGGTGCTACTTACTGTGATGCCTGCTCCTCTGCTGGAACCAACCGTCCAAAAGGACCATCAGAGGAGCAGGGAAGCCATTTAACACATTATATTTACAAATATAATGTGTTAAATGGCTTCTGATTTATGATTTAAAAAATAGCCAGCCTGCCAGCCACGATCATTAGCTGGCAGGCTGGTGACGAAATAGTGCTTGTACTTTTGCCGGCCCACGATGCGCATGCGCGGGCCGGCTCAGTCCGAAATCTCGCGTCTCGCGAGATGACGCACGGATGCGTCCAGGAGGAATGTATCGACTGCCTTCCGGACGCATCCGTGCGTTATGCAGTCCGGAGGCGGTTAATTTGAGAGGATCTTTCTGATAGATCCACCTGTGTTTTCCCTTTCCTCAGATTATAGAGTGTGATAATATGTGGAGAAAGTTAGTAATCTATTATTCGACATTCTGATGGCTTTAATGTGACTTAGCGCCATTCTTTTCTTTATGAGGGCTGACATAATTTTGGTTTCCCTTCTCGCCATATGTGCGTAGTATTTGTTTTATACACATATAGGCTTTGGCTGCTCTAACATTTAGTAGATCTGAGGGAATTGCGTCTTTTGACTAATTCTTTGTGGTCTCTCACCGCTAGGGATCTTTTGTGCGCTTTCTCCAAAATTGCTATTTTCTGTAGAAGAGAGGTTAATTGAGTTGTACGCAACTTTTTCAAATGAGAGCCTAGCGCAATAAACTCACCTCGTGTTACAGCTTTATGAGCTTCCCACACAGATGATTGTTGTATTGAAGAGGATGAATTTTCTGTAATGTACTTATACAGTTTTTCAGAAAATGTTTGAACTGTGTCAGTAGATTCTAATATAGTAGGATTAAGTTTCCATGTCCACGTCCTATTAGGCGAGTCCGTAAATTCCAGAGTGAGCATAATAGGAGCATGATCTGAAATTGTGATACATTGTATATCAGCTTTCACCACCTGGGGGAGACATCCACTACTAACCAAAAAGTAGTCTAATCTTTGGTAAGATCTATGGACATTAGAATATAAAGTATAGTCTCTGACATTAGCATTGAAGGTCCACCATATATCGCATAGATGAAGATCTTGTAATTGCCGATGGAACCCTCTCAGGGCCTTATAAGAGATTGAAGATTTTTGTGAAGAAGAGTCCACAATGGGGTTTGGTGTTAGATTGAGATCTCCGCCCAAAATAATAAGACCTGTGGCAAAGAGAGACACAACATGCAGTGTCTCCCTGCCATTTTACAGTACCTATATTAGGGGCGTATATATTGCATATGGTGACGTACCTATTGCCTAGTTGACCTTTTAGCAGCAGGTATCTCCCCTCAGGATCAACAAGTTTATCAGACAGTGAGAAAGGTACATTTTTGTGAAGACCGACGCTGACGCCTCTGGAAGAAGAACTATCATGACAAGCATGGAACCACTGTTTATAATGGGAATGAGAGAGGTTAGGGGTGTGACCTGACCTGAAGTGAGTTTCTTGCAGCATGACTATGTCAGCTCCAGTCTTTTTCACAATTGGAAAACACGACTCCTCTTCACTGGTGAATTAAGTCCCTTAACATTGAAGGAAGCAAAAGCAACTTGTAGCTTAGCCATATAAGGTTACAGAAAGACATACATATAAGTCGGACTTAATTCCTACAGAACAACAGAGAAATACAGTCAATGCAAACATTAACCTATAACTGAATAGGTGTAAAACACCATAAAATGAACATATTCTTTGATCTAAGTAACAAAGACTCCAAAAGGAGTTTAGTGTGGGGGAAGTATGATGGATCATGTATAGCCTGATCGATCAGACCATCATCCCTTCAGCCCAGCAACTAAAAGCATAGTAGAGATCTCCCCTTATAAATGTATAATCAGGGAGTAATTTGTAAGTATGGTGGGCCACAAAGGCCAAATCACCACAGGTGCAACCGAGGAGAGTCACTTTAAAGGTATCAGGAGACAGCATCCCTTGGTGGGTTTCTTCTGATTTTCAACTTCTTAGCCATATGCCAAGTAGAGATCGATGGAAGTTGTCGAAGGGTATGATCTTCAGATAGTGGCAGCCATGAGGGGAAGGTCTTCTGGTGACCTGATCGTTAGTCTTTTATTGCCCTGAACAATAAGGATTCCAAAAGGAAATGGCCACCTGTATGGAATTTTGGCAATTTTGAGCTTGTCCGTGAGGGACTTCAGGATTCTCCTCTTCTGCAATGTAGATGACGCGAGGTCCTGGAAGATTTGTACATTTAATCCATCAGCTGGATTTCGCCAAGCTCCCTTGCTTTAGCTAGTATATCTGCTGTGTCGCAGAAAGATAAAAGGCCGCATATTATGCCCCTGGGCTTCTCAGGAGGTGTAGGCTTGGAGCGCAGGGCTCTGTGGGCCCTTTCAATTACAATGACGTCCACTCTTTCTACTCCCAGCATCTCAGCAAACAGGTGACGTGCTACCGCCAAGACATCCTATTTATCTGGGGCCTCAGGTAAGCCACGTATACGAACGTTTTTCCTGCGGCACCTGTTCTCCTGATTTTCTAACAGGAGCATAGATTTGTTAATATCATTTGCTTGAGCTGACGGATTCTTCTTAACAGCAGCGTTAAAAGCTATGAGCATATGTTGCCAATTTTTCAGTTTCCTACGTGGCGGACATCTGCTTTTATATCTGCCAAATCTGAGGCAATCGGGGCTAGTGCACGTTTAAGGTCTCTTTGTAGAAAGCCTTGGGTGATTGTTAGGGACTCCGGCAGCTCTAGGACACTGTCTACATCCGAGGTTTCACTGTGTTGTTTCTCCTCATGCTATGTCGGCCCCATCTTGGAAGGCTGAGTTGAAGATCTGCACGCTGGCTTCTGGAGGTTTTTCTCCATTTCAGATTGCGAGCACTGCCCATTCGGAGTGCTGTGTGAGTCCCGATATCTGTCTCTGCTGTTTGTTCTCACCATTGTGTGGGAGATCGCTATTATTAGGACTTAATGAGAGTCTGTTGGCAGGAGAGCTCTCCTCAAGCAGCCACCATTGAGCTTGGTCAGGCTCCGCCCCCCTGCCCAATCATCTTGACATTATAGCATGTCAATTTGCAGGAAGCCACTTCCCGCTGTGATGTACTAGAACACCGACAAGCAAAAGGGTGACAATGTTTTGAAGTTTTGACTTTCAGACACCATATCTCACCCTCCAGTCATCTTGGCTATCTCATACATAAATTGGACTTGCATTTATTCAGCATATGATTAGTTATGCAGACTATTGTCATGTAACTTCATTGTCACTGTTTTGCTACTGGTCGTGGTAAAATATTTTTCTTCTTGTATACTACAAATTAAAACCTGTTCTCACAATTCCTAATACCTCAGTGTGTTATTGGTGGTGGCTCATATGCTTTGTAATAGTGACATCACAGATGTCCATGCATGCACTGTGTGATGCACATTACACAAGTTTGAAATGATGGCCTGAAAAAAGGTGAAGAAGCATTGACATCAATATTGTCATAAGTGTCGGCTCGAGTTTGCAAAAAAGTA
The DNA here is from genome assembly GCF_014858855.1 of Bufo gargarizans. Classification (NCBI taxonomy): domain Eukaryota; kingdom Metazoa; phylum Chordata; class Amphibia; order Anura; family Bufonidae; genus Bufo; species Bufo gargarizans. The sequence goes on from NC_058081.1 coordinate 386,673,783, forward strand.
CGAACAGTGGATAGTAGAAGATTGGAAACGAGTGATTTGAAGTGATGAGACAAAAGTCAATAGACTGGGCTCTGATGGGTACAAATGAGTCTGGAAGAAACAAGGGAAAAGCAATCACTCAGAATTGAGAAAGCTCGTTGGAAGAACGAGTGAAACGTTTTCAAGAAATCTACAGTACGTCCAGTTGCCTTGATTTATTCTTTACAGATATAAGGGAAAAGCTGGCTAATGAATCGAGAAATTGAAGGAACTGTCAAGTTCGGTAGAAGAAGCCTGATGATATGGGGTTGTTTCACAGCCAAAGGTGTTGGATCTGAGCTATATGTAAGTATCCTACAAGACAAGTTATTTCGTACACTCAAGTACTATGTGTATGAAAAGGATGACACAGTGTTCCAGCAGGACAATGACCCAAAACATACGTCGAGATTGGCGAAGTAATGGTTCAGTGACAATGAAGCAGAGGTGCTGGATTGGCCCCCAGTGTACAGAGACCTCAACTCCATTGGAACACTTGTGGGTAGAGTTGAAGAAAAGGCTATATTTGTACCCAAGTGAGTCAAGCAGTATGTACCAACATTGGAAACATGTAGAAGAGACCTGGGAACAGATTTTGGTCGAGACATGTTTGAATCTGATTGAGAGCATGCGCAGAAGGATTCAGACAGTGTTGAAAGCCAAAGGTGGAATTACAAAATACAAACAAAATAATCCAAATTTACATTTTGAATTTTTCTGAGCAAAACAGTAACAATGCAGTTACATGACAAGAATCTGAATAACTAATCATATGCTAAATAGTTGCAAATCAAATTTATGTATGAGATATCCAAGATGCTTGTCTGTAAAATCATGGTAGTCTCGCATTTAAAGCTGTAGTGGATGGTGAAATATGGAGCCTGAAAGTCAAAAGTTCAAAACATTGTTACCTTTTTGCTCGTTAATGTACAACACATGTCGGTAAGGTGTTAAAGGAGACAGTTGGAGACCCAAGGAGAAGACAGAAGCAGTTTTTTATCGCTTCTGCTTTTTCCTCTGATAGGTGCATAGCGGGCAATGCAGTGACTAGAGGAAAGTGGCTATGCCTTAAGAGCAGAGCTGTAGGTTCTTGGCAAATTGTGATCAGCTCTGCCTTGTACAAATCCCCCCAGGGGACTATGGAAATGGGTCAGTGTCCCCAGAGGTTTTCCAGTGACCTCTTTGGGGACATATTTCTCACAAATGTATGTTAAAAATAAGTTTAAAAAAAATGATTAAAAAACATAAAAGTGTAATAAACAAAGGGCAAAGTAAAAAAAAAGTGTCGATGTCCCCCAGAGGTCTTTAAATCACCTCTTGGGGGACATACTACCTGTATGTGCCAAAAATACATAAAAAGATAAGTACAAAAAATAAGTAAAAACATTGATATTCTAGAATAACAAGGAAGCATATTGGATATAAAAATGACTGACAAAAAACTGAGAACTTATTTTAATAATTTACTTTGGATAGTTTGCATATTTAAAGAATAAATATCTATAGTTTGCAAAGAATGACTTTTTAAAAAATGTTTTGCATTTCCCCCCAAATAAAACAAAAAAATAAGAAAAAATTAAAAAGCCCTATGTGTCATGAAAAAAATGTTGCAAAAATTATTTTTGTGGTCTAATAATCAATAAAAAAAGTTAAACCATTAGAACACCATGTTGTCTAAATCACCAAAAAGTGTCTGATCATTAAAGCCTTTTTAGTACTGGTCATTAAAGGGAACCTGTCACCTCCAAAAACCATCTGAAGCCACCAGCAGTACCTGAGAGTAGCCAGCAGTGTGTTTCTGATGATTGTTTTGTTCCTGAAGGCAGAGACGGCAAAAGCTCTGAAAACGTTCCTTTATCCCCTTCCGGCGCGCTTCTCTAGGCATGCTTGAAGTCAAGGGGTCAGCAGCCTCTTTGCTTCAAGTCAAGGTAACCATGCCCCCTTCTTTGCCCCTTCGCTGTGACTGACACTGCTTATGCAGAGAGTTCAGCAAAGCCAGCCAAACTGCCAGCTGTCAGTCACAGTAAAGGGGCAGGGAAGGGGGCATTGTTACCTTGACTTGAAGCAAGGAGGCCACTGCCCCCTTGACTTCAAGCACGTCTAGAGAAGTGCGCCGGCAAGGGATAAACAAACGTTTTCAGAGCTTTTGCTGCATCTGCCATCAGGAACAAAACAATTGTCAGAAACACACTGCTGGCTACTCTCAGGTTCTGTCGAGAGTGGGTTTTGGAGGTGAAAGGTTCCCTTTAAAGGCTTCTCCAATGAGTGCTTACCCCGCTAGTAACAAACTGCTTACTGGTTATTTCAGGGCACTGGTCACACAGATATAACCTGCTTTGAAGAAAAGTGCTCATTTATGAACAGGAGGCAGGATAAAAGGAAATGTCCCTCCTAATACACTGCACAACTTTCTGACAATTACTGGGAAGAGGTATTCATAGGAGCGCTCATTCCTGATAATTGGCCTGTACAGTCAGGTCCATTAATATTGGGACATCGACACAATTCCAAAATTTTTTGCTCTAAACACTACCACAATGGATTTGAAATGAAACGAACAAGATGTGCTTTAACTGCAGACTGTAAGCTTTAATTTGAGGGTATTTACATCCAAATCAGGTGAACGGTGTAGGAATTACAACAGTTTGCATATGTTCCTCCCACTTGTTAAGGGACCAAAAGTAATGGGACAGAATAATAATCATAAATCAAACTTTCACTTTTTAATACTTGGTTGCAAATCCTTTGCAGTCAATTACAGCCTGAAGTCTGGAATACATAGACATCACCAGATGCTGGGTTTCATCCCTGGTGATGCTCTGCCAGGCCTCTACTGCAACTGTCTTCAGTTCCTGCTTGTTCTTGGGGCATTTTCCCTTCAGTTTTGTCTTCAGCAAGTGAAATGCATGCTCAATCGGATTCAGGTCAGGTGATTGACTTGGCCATTGCATAACATTCCACTTCTTTCCCTTAAAAAAACCTCTTTGGTTGCTTTTGCAGTATGCTTTGGGTCATTGTCCATCTGCACTGTGAAGCACTGTCCAATGAGTTCTGAAGCATTTGGCTGAATATGAGCAGATAATATTGCCTGAAACACTTCAGAATTCATCCTGCTGCTTTTGTCAGCAGTCACATCATCAATAAATACAAGAGAACCAGTTACATTGGCAGCCATACATGCCCACGCCAAGAGACTACCACCACCATGCTTCACTGATGAGGTGGTATGCTTAGGATCATGAGCAGTTCCTTTCCTTCTCCATACTCTTCTCTTCCCATCACTCTGGTACAAGTTGATCTTGGTCTCATCTGTCCATAGAATGTTTTTCCAGAACTGTGAAGGCTTTTTTAGATGTAGTTTGGCAAACTCTAATCTGGCCTTCCTGTTTATGAGGCTCACCAATGGTTTACATCTTGTGGTGAACCCTCTGTATTCACTCTGGTGAAGTCTTCTCTTGATTGTTGACTTTGACACACATACACCTACCTCCTGGAGAGTGTTCTTGATCTGGCCAACTGTTGTGAAGGGTGTTTTTTTTTTTTTTACCAGGGGAAGAATTCTTCGGTCATCCACCACAGTTGTTTTCCGTGGTCTATCGGGTCTTTTGGTGTTGCTGAGCTCACCGGTGTGTTCCTTCTTTTTTAGAATGTTCCAAACAGTTGTTTTGGCCACTCCTAATGTTTTTGCTATCTCTCTGATTGGTTTGCTTTGCTTTTTCAGCCTAATGATGGCTTGCTTCACTGATAGTGACAGCTATTTGGATCTCATCTTGAGAGTTGACAGCAACAAATTCCAAATGCAAATAACACACAAATTTGTTGAAAATGAAAGCTGTATGATCACCAGCACATCACCCTGAATAATCATGGATGTGATACCAATAATCAATGGAATAGAATTTGGAAGGAATGACTGTGGTAGCAATAATTTCTCCCAATTCACTATGCACCGGCCTGTGTAATAGTGAAATAATGTTTTTTGTTTTGTTTTTGGCTCCTTGAAATAGAGCAATGTGACTGCGTTCCCCAGACCAAAAAAGGTTTTTCACCCCTGCTCTACGCATTTAACCCCTTCACTTCCAGTGCCGTATATGTACGGTGCTGGAGCGATCTGCAAACATGGCGCCCGCTCAGACGTGCAGTGGGCATCTTGGCCAGCAAGTCTTTGCTGTTTCAAATAGCAAAGACCTGCGGCTTATTGCCGTGACCGGCAACTAATGCTGATTGCGGTAATTAAAGGCTTTAATTAAAGGCTTTAGCGCGAGCTTCCAGGCTTCCTACCAGATGAGGGCATCGGTAGTTGCACTGAGTACTATCAGCCTCACTCACAAGGCTTATAGTGTTCGTGCTGGATTCCTATTTTGGCCACCAGATGACAGGCCAAGAAATGAGCAATTTTCAGTCAAAAAAAACATTTTAAAAAGCCCTGATAGTACAAAATTAAAAAACCTAATTCATAGGCTCATATATGAGCTTCAAAATCACAAATTTAAAAAAAATATATAAAAAATAAAAATATAAAAGTTTAAATCACCTTTTCCGTATAATAAGAAAAAATACCTAAATAACAAATATAAACATCATTGGTATTGTAATCTACGGATTGTCCCGCAAAAAATGAGCTCCTAAACAACTCAGTAGACAGAAGTATAAAAAAAAGTTATGGGGGTCAGAATATGGTGATGTAAATTTTATTTTATTTTTTATCAAAGTTTAACCCCTTCCCGACACATGACATAATAGTACGTCATGGTGATTGGGGCCCCTGCTGTATCCACTGGAATCACTGTAAAAGCCAATGCCAGCGGATTGACCTCTTCTATGCTGTGGTCAGCACTGACCGCGGCATAGAAAGAATTTGCGGCAGGTGAGGGAGCCCATCGGGGCCCCGTGCTGCTGTGGCAGGGACCCAATGGGTGAGAAGCCAGCCCGATGCCTTGCAGAGGCTTCCTAATGCCTTGTAAGGCATCGGCGCCTGCCTCCTACGGAGGCCGAGAAGATCCAGCCCCAGTGTAATACAGATATATTGTAATGCATTGCAGAGGGAATCAGACCCCCAAAAGTTGAAGTCCCAGAGTGGGACAGAAATAGTGTTTTTAATTTTTTAAAAAAGTTTCAAGTAAAAAAAGAAAAAAAATTCCTTTTCCCCTGATTTAATAATAAAAAAAGAAACTTTTTTTGGGGTATTCTGCTATGTTTGACCTATGACTATTTATTGAGCATTTTCCTGCCTTTGTGCCTATGTCTGCCTTTGTCTCTCTTGATACTCATTTGGCTTGTTGTCATTGCAATTGGATTTTATTTTGACTTAAGTTTCAATGCTCTGTTTTTTTTACCCTGACTAGTATGACTACATGACCTGTCCACTTCACCTGCTTGCAGGTACCTGGTGAACAGTGGGCCAAAAATGATAATTCCCATCCATTGACTGCTGAAGCCTCTCACTGGCCTCAGCACTGATGTGTCCCTGAGTGGTATGTAATCACTCAGCCTCTTCTGTCACATCAGGGATATGTCACTGCTGAGGCTAGTGAATAGCTGCAGCAGTCCAAGTGACCACAGACAGGATGTCATCTGCAGGGATTGGACCTTTAGTGCTAGAACACAGCAGCATGCAATACCTCCACCTGGCCACTTCTGGTCCCCACTGTACCAGAAGTATCTTGATCCAGGGGCGCCCCTTGCTGCCCTTCCTGTATTCTCGTGTGGTGTGTAGCCTGCCTGATTTAGGCCTTGTCAGCAGGCTCGGACTGGCCCACAGGGGTACAGGAGAATCCCCCGGTGGGCCCCTGAGCAAGGTGGGCCCCTAGTCTCCCACAAGTGGCACATAACACAGTAGACTTACTGCACTACATACATATATTCAATGTACAGCACCTCAACCATCCTATGTTCATATAAAAAAAAAACATAAATTATTTATTATATTCAAATGTATTCGTATGGTGGGCCCCCAAAATACATTTTACTGGTGGGCCCTAGGTACCCCAGTCCGACACTGCTTGTCAGTGAGGCGTTGCCTGCTCTGTGAGGTGTGGCTCACAAAATAGCCAGGTGTGAATGCTCTGATGCCCTGAAGATTCATCAGTACACACCTCTACAGCACTCTCACAGGCCACTGGCTGGTGCAGGCCTGAGGTTGCTGCAGTTGGAAACATCCTGCGTGCAGTGCACGGCCTGCAACAGAATGAATGCCATTTACTGCGTGTCAGGCAGTGAACTGCGTGCATTCACTGAATGCTGATAATGTTTGAAACACTGTGTATCAGATTCCTCAGTGGCCAGGCACCCACTTGCAGTCTGGTGCCTGCAGCATCCACTCCTTCGGGTCCCCGACGCTACTTCACTGGTTGGCTCCTAAGCAGGTTAAAGGGGTTCTCCAGGAATTAGGAAAATGAAAATACATAAATATTACTTTATTATAAATATATATTCCCAAACACTTTTTATTAAATTAGTTATAATGTTTTTTTTTTTTTTTGTCTAGGGAGCAATCATAAGGATAAATAAAATAGCCACCGTCCTATTAATACAGACAAAACCTGTCCTCATCACATAGCAGGACAAGTTACTTCAGAACACAGAGCGAAAGAGCTGACTCATCCTCCTCTCTGCTCTGCTTGTCAGGGATCATCATCCTGAATGCAGTTTAATATTATCTTCAGCTGAATCTCTGTAGAAATGGAGTTCATGAGGAGACATGAAGTACAGAGAGGAGGTGGGGATGTGGTAATGACTAATGAGCAGTAGCACTTGTATGAAGTCTCCATTGCCACAGTCTGTCTTCTCTGTATTTCATGTCTCCTCATGAACTCCATTCCTACAGAGACTCAGTTGAAGATCTGTATTCAGGATAATAATCCCTGATAAGTAGGAGAGGAGGATGAGGCAGCTCTTTACCTCAGTGTTGTGAAGTAACTTGTCCTGTGTGTGATTAGGACTGGTTTTGTATGTACTAATAGGACAGCAGCAATTTTATTTCAGAAATTTTTCGAGGAGACTTTAACATACCATATTCTGATCATGCAATCATGATATCCTTCTAATGTGAGTGACAGCTGTAGCTTTTAGCCAGGAGACCACTACATCTGTTACTCAAAGCAAAAGGTAGGGCCTGTGAAAAAGCACAATGCAGAGACCACATCACAGTGAAGCACCACTTCCAGGGCGCTTGCAGGAGCAGTGCTTGGCAGAATAAAAGCTCATATTCACACTACTCCTTAATTCCATAAAATATATTATTGTCCTCAACTCCACTGCCCCTACCTAGCTTTGTTAACAGTTTTGTCATAGATGAATTTGCAGATAGCTGGAACTTATAAATAAATGACTGACTGGCTTGATCCCAAACTAAGGAGCATATAGGTGAGCCCTAAAAAAAACCTAAGAGCTCTCCCTGACTGCTATGCACATGCAAGGGTCTCAATGGTAGACGATTGAATTCCCACGTACCTAAGACTGTCTGACACCTGAAAACCCTATAATAGTGAGGGGACATGACCACCGGCTCCCTGCACTTAATACGGACGGAGTCAGGGTCACCTAGATTCAAGCCAGCAAGGAAACACAATGAAGGAAAAGACTTATCTGAGCAAACAGCAGCAGCAGCCTCCAGCAGTTAACACTTCATCCAGGAAGTAGTATAAACCACAAAGTGAGGCAGTATGGGAGGGAATATAAAGGAAGACGATTAGTCTAAATAAGTGACACCTGGCAGAAGGAAAGGAGATGACAAAGTGAAACCAAAACAAAGAACGTCATACAAGAGGTAGAGAAGAATGTCTGTCAGACCTTCTCACAGAACTGGCGGTGACAAGTTTTGATGGTCAAAACTGCTGACAGATTCCCCTTAACTTCTGGCTCCCTCAGCTTGTTCCTCTAGTGGGACATGTGAAAACAGCTGTACTTACCTGCTACCTGCCACGTTGTTAGGACTCTATCTCTCCTGTCTTCATGGGACTTCTGGTCCCCAAATATAATCTTCCTGCACGGGCAGGATAACATGTACCACTGCTGGGTCATATTACCACTGAGATCAATCCCTTCAGCAAAGCACGTGACCCCGGCCATGCTGGAAGTTTACATGTGGGGAGTCCAGTGCAGACAGCCCAAGAGCCATGAAGGGAGAAGGTTAGTATAGCTCCTTGACTACCAGGCCCACCTACCAGTCATGATTTCAGAATATCCCACAGAATTAATACCTGTGGTAAGTCCTGATGCATTGACACTAATTATATCAGATGCTGAATACTAACGAAATGCTGAAAACCTAACCATTAGGTGGGCCCTGAGGATTGGAGTTGTGGAACACTGAATTACAGCATTACACTGATCAGAGCAATACTCTCTGTGGGCCTCGTTATCTAGGCCTAGCAGGAGAACAATAGAGCTTAATTAATCTTAATTCTACTAATCCACTAGTATATTAACAGATAACATATTTCCTCACAGCAGCAGTAAACTAAACAATGGATTACCTATTTACTTAGGATTTTTTTTCTCCCTGTGCTGACACGTACAGAAGGACAATATTTTGTATTTCATTTTCAATGGTAGAGTGCTGGCAAAATGAAAAACAGCTAAAAATTTTACAACAATAGTTTTCTATGAATATTGAGTCATAAAATATTATCCCTTTCCAAATTACATATAAGTTGAAGTGGTTAATGTTCCATACTCTGGAACATTAGTACTAATGGATGCCTAGGTTGGTAAAAATAAACTGTAAAACTTTCCAGTCTAGTATATAGAAGATGCCTAAAGAGGTTTACGGTTATGTAAGGAGGTTAAGGGGGTCTTGCTGAGACCCTTAAAAATATACAGACTTTGTTAAACTCATCCAGGAATCATCCAAGATTTCAAAAGGTTTGGTATTACTTATTTTATCCCTTTAAATTTTTGCCTATATGTGTATGTCATTACTACTTCAATATTTTTGTAAGCACTGTACTACTGTATCTTAAAGCCTCAATTTAATCATTAAAAGGGTTGTATGAAATATATGTGGATTTATAAAGATAGATAGCTCCCTCTGTAAGCCCACTTGTACCCCCATGAAACATTGATGGAGTAGTCGAGATGCCTAGCATTTAGGGCCTAACAAAACTCCCCAGGTCTGTTATGTACTGTATGTGAGCCTATTAGGCCCCTTTCACACGGGCGAGTATTCCGCGTGGATGCGGTGCGTGAGTTAAACGCATTGCACCCGCACTGAATACCGACCTATTCATTTCTATGGGGATATTCACATGAGCGGTGATTTTTCACGCATCACTTGTGCGTTGCGTGAAAATCGCAGCATGCTCTATATTCAGCGTTTTTCACATAACGCAAGCCCCATAGAGGTGAATAGGGTTGCGTGAAAATCGCAAGTGCGGATGCGGTGCGATTTTTCACGCACGGTTGCTAGGAGACGATCGGGATGGAGACCCAATCATTATTATTTTCCCTTATAACATGGTCATCACATGATCCATCATATGATCTTTTACCATGGTGATGGATCATGTGATGGTCGGAGTGACGTCACCACAGGTCCTGTTGCTACACAGAGCTACAAGACAGAAGGAGATGCCGGCTACGCGAGCAAGTGGATTAAGGTGAGTTAAATTATTTTTTATTTTTTAACCCCTCCTGCGCCATTTTAATATGCATTTTGTATTCAGAATGCTATTATTTTCACTTACAATCTACAGAACACCGATCCCAAGCCCGAACTTCTGTGAGGACGTTTCTGTTTGGGTACCAAACATGCGCGATTTTTCTCACAAAACGCATTACAATGTTTTGCACTCGCGCGGAAAAATCGTGCGTGTTCCCGCAACGCACCCGCACATTTTCCCACAACGCCCGTCTGAAAGAGGCCTTAGGCTTTTCCTGCCAGTATAGGGTCACCTATCTGACATTTGTGGCATACACTAGTGATGTGCCATAAATGTTGAGATGGAACAACCCCTTTAAATTTTATACATTTGGATGCTGGAATATATTTTCAGAACTGTGTGCTGCCTCAAACCTCCATGCTTTCTGAGAGCGGTGATAGATTAGCTGGACTGCTTTTTTTCACACAATATTTCATAATCTATACGACAAACAAGAAAGCGAGATCACAAAGTCACTACAAGACGATGATGTGACAGATTCATACTCTTGTGGGTTGACTAAAGAGGAAGCTTCCTTAAGAAGTTTAGACATTTTGTAATTCTGGTTGCGACTGATTAATTTAGAAAAATTTTGGGTGACTTCCTGCATAACTTTGGATGTGGAGTCACAAAAGGTTAATTTTAGGGTCCATTCACACGTCCATAGAATGGAACAAATCCGGACCCATTCATTCTCTATGGGGCCGGAACCCCGGACGAGATGCGGACAGCACACAGTGTGCTGTCTGCATCCGCATTTCCGGAGAACGGCCCCAATCTTCTGGTCCGTGGCTCCTGAAAAAAATAGAACATGTTCTATTCTTGTCTGCAATTGCGGACAAGATTAGGCAGTTCTATGGGGGTGCCGGCCGGGTGTATTGCAGATTCGCAATTTGGGGCTCTGCAATAGACTACAGACGTGTAAATGGACCCTTACCCTTAAATTTTTTGAATGGTACTAAAATGTGTGTTTTAGGCTACTTTCACACTAGCGTTCGGGCGGATCCGTTCTGAACGGATCCGCTCATAATAATGCAGACGGAGGCTCCGTTCAGAACGGATCCATCTGCATTAAAATGGCAAAAAAAAAGCTAAGTGTGAAAATAGCCTCGGACGGATCCGTCCAGACTTTCAATGTAAAGTCAATGGGGGACGGATCCGCTTGAAGATTGAGCCACATTGTGGCATCTTCAAACGGATCCGTCCCCATTGACTTACATTGTAAGTCTGGACGGATCCGCACGGCCAGGCGGACACCCGAACGCTGCAAGCAGCGTTCAGCTGTCCGCCTGTCCGCGCGGAGGCGAGCGGAGCGGAGGCTGAACGCCGCCAGACTGATGCAGTCTGAGCGGATCTGCTCCATTCAGACTGCATCAGGGCTGGACGGCTGCGTTCGGGTCCGCTCGGAAGCCCCTTCAAACGGAGCTCACGAGCGGACCAACGAACGCTAGTGTGAAAGTAGCCTTACTGTGTCATTAATTACAATTCTTTGTTGCAATATTTCTTTTTCTTTTTTTTTAAATCAAGATAGTTTTTATTGAAAAAGTAAACCACATTGTACGACATTTACACATACTGTATAAGTCAGCCTCCAAAAGCATGTATAATAAAATAAATTTATACCCCTTTTTAAATATAAATACAATGTTGTTGTGTCATCTTATTATTTCCAAGGAGTACACATTAATCACAATGTATCCAGGGCGTACATACATCATAATAAAATCCAATCATTAAACCAAACTCCCCAACCCCCCCCCCCCCCCCCCCCCCTCCCCAATCATTTCAAACCTGTGAGACGACCGAGCCCTACAAAAGCAGCATCTCTTCGGTGTTGTAGCAATGTCCACTGCAAAACACTAATGCACAGCCATGCTGCCCAGCGTTCCCACTATACCAGGCCAACCTTCCGCCGTCGCAGTCCTCCAGTCCCAGAAATTTGGTCTTTTATGCAGTCCGCAGCGAGGGCCCCTGACACTAGACCCGGAGCATTTAACCATCCCTGCCAAATAGATAGAAACTTATTGGGACACTTCCTTTTGTTGCAATATTTCTAATCATTTGTACATATAAGCCTATACCCCAGTCCTGATCAAGTGAGTTTTTGCGCATTGAATCAGTGTTTACTATGTGTCATTTGTTGCTACCTGTTTCAATTATTTTTCATATTAGACTGTTTACTGTTGATCGAAAAAAATCACTTGGGTGAAATGTTCTGTTGCCATGAAAGTCATTTATGCCATCCATTTTTAACTATGGTAGCAAACATGGCATAAAACACTGATTAGTGGTATTTCAACTGCTGAGACCCTTACTGTTCCTGAGAATACATGTGGAAGGATCTTTAAATCTGAGACATTCCAATCCTGTTGTGCAAATGTTAGTGTTTTTTACAGAGGAAAAGTCATTGCATATAGTGAATTTGCATATAGCATTTACAGATTTTGCCATCAATTTCTGGCACAGTCTGTGACACTATCTCTGCTACATCTGAATTTGGCCCTATACTATTTATAATGGACAATAAGAAACAATAGTAAATATTATTTTTGGTAATGTTACAGGGGTTATTCTAGACTTAAACCCTGCCCATGGCCAGATCCGCGATGCTGACAATATTTACCTGGTCCCCGCCAGCGGTTTACTTCCTGATGGCTCCATGGCAGTCTCTGCATCTCCCCTGTGTGCAGAAAACAACATCCGTCAACAATATCCAGCCGCAGCAGAGACCTTTTGCACTTGCGTCACACGTGACATTTTAAATTTTTTCACTTTTACCTTACAAGAGACATAACTCTATCAGTTGTGAGACCGTACATAGACAGGGGTGTATCTTTTCCCCTCACCCATGACGGCACCCCATGCGACCAGGGACCTCCCATCCGGGACAGGAAACCTGAGAAGATAAAAGGTTCACACCCCCACCATGCACCAGTTCAGGCTTCCTGTCCTCCGGATAGGAAGTCCCTGGGAAGACTCCTCGTCGGTTCTCACCTGCGGCCGGGGGGAGGCCCAGGTTCTTATCCGGTGGGTGGCCTCCCCCAGGTGGCGTTATGCTCTCCGGGGCTGCTGCCTACAAGTCTGGGCTCCTTCTTCCCCCACATCCCGGCGCTGACCTGAGGGAGCCGCTATGGCCGTGTTCAGGCGGCGTCCCTCCTTACTTCCGGGGTTGCCGGTCTCCTGCGGTGTCACAAGGGGGCGTCTGCGCACGCGCGCGCCCCGACGCGGGGGGGCGGGGCTTAACCCAGAAGTCGGGTCAGCGCTGATGTGTGCCCCGGCGCGTCCCTAAAATATAAATGGGGTAGAGGGGGGGAACCCAGCCGGCTGATGTGGCACACAGTGTGGTGCTGAAGAAGCTCTTGATTCCTGAAGAATGTCGGAGCCTGCAGACGGACGCGCCGAACCCCTGGAACCCTCAAGGCCTGCGAGTCCGGTACTAGTCCTGAGGAGTGGGGGCTGAAAGAAAAAGACCTTTGGTGAGACGTACCTTTTTCTTACTAATGGGGTGTTATCTGCTTGATTTGTGTAGGTGGTAAAGCCCCCCAAAAAAGCGGCCTCTAAGACGAAGCATAAGGAGTGTGCGGGATGTAAGGCCCCCCCCTAGCTTCCTCATATTCCAAGCCGTTATGCACCCCATGTATCGATAAGTTGGTGGCGGAGGAATCTCAGAGCCTTTCTAGGAATATGCGATCTTTAATAAGATCAGAGGTGAAAGCCTCCTTAAGATCCCTGAGTAAAAATCGCCCGCGGTCTCCGGAAAAATCTCCGGATGTTAGGGATTCGGATATGGACCAGTCTGACGTGGAAGAGAGAGAAGCGGGCCAGTTACTCTCTAATGACGCTACTTCGTCAGCGGAGGAAGAAACAGGGGGCTCCTATTTCCCACCCGAAGACACCCAAAACCTCCTTAAAGCAGTCAGAGCAACTATGCAGTTAGAAGAGGAAAAACAGGCTAAGTCGACAGCAGATATTGCCTTTCAGGGGTTAGGTCCCAGAAAACAGAGGGTTTTCACCATTCATGAGAATGTTCAAGCATTGATTAAAAAGGAATGGAAGAATCCCGATAGGAAGTTTTTTATCCCAAGCTCCGTTAAAAGAAAATATCCTTTTGATGAGAAGGTAGCAGCCTGTTGGGACAAGGCCCCCACGGTTGACGCTCCGGTAGCGAAGATTGCTAAAAAGTCTGCACTGCCGTTTGATGATTTAGGTAGCCTGTCTGACCCTCTGGATAAGAAGGCGGACTTTTACTTGAAAAAGGCCTGGGAATCATCCTCTACCTGCCTGAGACCAGCGGTGGCAGCGTCATGGGTCTCTAGGTCGCTGCATATCTGGCTGGAACAGTTAGAGCAGCATCTCAGTGAGAAGAAGCCAAGAGAGGAGGTGTTGGCCTCCCTTCCCACCTTTTTTAAGGCCGTAGATTTTTTAGCCGATGCCTCCGCGGATATTGTTAGGTTTTCCGCCAGATCATCCGCTATGTCCAATGCGGCCAGGAGAGCTGATTTGGTTGAAGTCCTGGAAGGCTGATCAGGGTTCCAAGGCTAGGTTATGTTCTATCCCCTGTGAGGGTGACAGGCTCTTTGGATCCTCTCTCGACGATATACTTGAAAAAGCCTCAGACAAAAAGAATGGGATTTCCAGCTCCTCAACGCCCCCCCTTTCGTAGATACCAAGGTAAAAGGCAAAGGGGTAGGCAGTATGATAGAAGAGAAAAGGATAAATTCCCTAAGAAATCCGGAGGTTTCCTTTTTAAATCCCAGGATCCTAGACCCAAAGATAAGCAATGACGCCGAACCCCAGGTAGGGGGAAGATTGTCTCTGTTTCTCCCGGCCTGGAAAAACATAACCAAGAATGGCTGGATCTTGGGGGGGATTGGAGAGGGATTCCGGTTGGAGCTCCTGTCCCGTCCCCGGGATTCGTTCATTCTGACAGATTACCCCAAGGATCTAGTCAAAAGACAGGCCTTAGAGTCAGAGGTCCTGCTGCTTCTGCAAAAAGGGGTGGTTGTCCCGGTTCCGCAGGCAGAGAAGGGCAGGGGGTTCTACTCCCCTCTTTTTTTTTATTTTGTAAAAAAAAACCAACGGCTCCTTCAGGGTAATCCTAAACCTGAAGAGATTAAACAGATTCCTCAGCTACAAAAAATTTCGTATGGAGACCATAAGATCGGCCATAGATCTCCTATCAAAGGATTGCTGGATGGCGACTCTGGACTTAGAGGACGCGTACTACCACGTGCCAATTCATGTGTCCTCCCAGAAGTATTTGAGGACAGCAGTCTGGGTTCAGGGGGATTGTCTGCACCTGCAATACAGAGCCCTGCCTTTTGGGGTTTCTCAGGCCCCAAGAATCTTCACCAAAGTGATTGCGGAAGTTGCCTCCTTTCTAAGGTTGTCAGGGGTTCCGTTGCTGCCATATCTAGACGACTTCCTGTTTATTTCCCAGACCAGGGAAGGCCTGGTCCGAAGCATCGAAGTTTCCTGCGCCCTATTAAAGAACTTGGGCTGGAAAATAAATTGGGTAAAGTCTTGCCTAACACCATCTCAGAGTTGTGTATTTTTAGGCATCCTGTTAGACTCCCGAGTAGAAAAGTCCTTCCTCCCGTCCACCAGGATGCTGGGCCACCTGACAGCAACCTTTCCAGCAGTCCCATATGCACAAGCCCACACAAGGAAGCTACAATCATGCATCCTGCGCCAGTGGGACGGCCGCAAGCAGTCGTTGGACCGGATTTTCCACTTATCCGCGGAGGCGAGAGTGTCTCTCCTTTGGTGGACTGTGACAGAGAATCTCTCAGCCGGAGTACCATGGTCCTTTCAGGATCCGATAGTATTAACAACGGATGCCAGCCCGTGGGGTTGGGGGGCCCACTCGGAGAACAAAGGTTGGCAAGGGAGATGGGATTTGAAAACCAGAAAGGCCACCTCAAACTTCAAAGAATTAAAAGCAGTGGAGATGGCCCTAAGAGCAATAGCTCTGGACATATCCTTCAGGAACATAATCCTATACTCAGACAACTTAACTACAGTGGCATACATCAACCATCAAGGCGGAACAAGGGTACCTCCTCTGGCAACTCTTTGTCAACAGATCTTTCAATTAGCAGAACAGAAACATCTATCTCTGTCGGCAGTCCATATAAAAGGGAAAGAGAACATAGTAGCCGATTTTCTGAGTCGCACCCAGCTAAAACAGGGAGACTGGTGCCTAAACCCAGAGGTCTTCTCCCAGTTAACACAGAAATTCGGCCTCGCCACGGTCGACCTATTTGCCTCCAGGAAGAACAGGAAAGTGGAAAGGTTCTTCTCCATAAATCGTCTGGACGATCCAACAGCTTTAGACGGTTTGGCACAGAATTGGTCTCAGGAGGAGGGTTACGCCTTCCCTCCTTTTTCCCTAATCCCGCAGGTTCTGAAAAAAGTCCAGAGGGAGAAAGCGACAATTACCCTGGTGGCCCCAGCGTGGCCGAAAAGGTCCTGGTTCTCCTGTCTCCTAGACCTAGCAGTAGCCCCCCCGTGGATGCTGCCCCCTCGGGAGGATCTATTATTTCAGGGCCCAATCCTGCATCCCAATCCAGAGATTTTGCATCTGGCAGCATGGAGGCTGAAAGGGAGATTTGGTTAGGCCGGGGTCTGTCCCAATCTGTAGTATCCACAATGTTGGGGAGTAGGAAAGCCACCACAGCCAGAAAATATAATAAGATTTGGGAAGTCTTTTCCTCCTTTTTAGGGATCAGTCCTGACCTCTTCTCTCCTCCTAATGTCTCTAGGGTCCTAGACTTTCTACAAGCTGGCTTGGATAAGGGGCTTAGGGCTTCCACACTAAGAGTGCATGTGGCAGCCTTGAGTTACTTCTTCGATTCCCAGTTGGCCCTGCACCCTTGGGTTAAAAGGTTTCTGTCAGCAGCTTCCAGGATCCGCCCTTCGATAAGACCCTTGTCCCCTCCTTGGGACCTAAACACGGTCTTGACGGCCCTGTCACAGAAACCTTTTGAGCCCTTGTCTGACATACCCATAGACATGCTCTCCTTTAAGATGTCCTTTTTACTGGCCATTACTTCAGCTAGGAGAATCTCAGAGATACAAGCTTTTTCGGCCTTTCCTCCTTATACCCAGGTCCTGGACGACAAGGTTATTATTAGGCCTCTCCCGTCCTTCCAGCCCAAGGTGGTTTCGGACTTCCATAGAAGTCAGGATGTTGTCCTTCCATCCTTTTGTCCTAATCCCTCTAACAGTTTAGAAAGGGAGTTTCATTGCCTGGACGTCAAAAGATGTCTGCTTGCCTATTTAGAGTCTACCTCGGCTTGGAGGTTGGAAGAAAACCTCCTTATTCAGTTTTGGGGTAGGAATAAGGGACGGAAAGTATCCATGGCAGTTATTGCTAGGTGGGTGAAAAGGGCCATTTCCGAAGCCTATTTAGCGCAGGGTCTCTCGCCCCCTTCAGGGTTCGGAGCCCACTCCACCCGAGCGGTAGCTACGTCCTGGGCCGAGAAGGCGGATGCCTCCCTGGCTCAAATTTGTAGAGCAGCAACTTGGAGCTCGCAGCATACTTTTTTGAAGCATTACAGGCTCCAACTTCATACAGATTCCGCCTTTGGTAGGAAGGTACTTCAGGCGGTTGTCCCCCCCTAGGTTGACTTTAATAGTCTATCTCGCATGGGGTGCCGTCATGGGTGAGGGGAAAACAACATTGCTTACCGGTAATTGTTTTTCTCGATACCCATGACGGCACCCCCAAAATTTTCCCTTCCCTAAAAAAAAAAAAAATATATAGATAAATTAAGAGGGGGAGCTAATGGGCTTAGTACCCTTTATTAGGTTATATGCGGAGTAGTCCGCTACTGCCTATAGGGTTTCTGAGAGCTCTCTCTCTTGAGTATTGTAGAGATATAATGTACCATATTGGATCTCTCTCTCTTTTCTTTCTTATGTGTATTCACCTCCGGAGTACTGTTTATTACTATCACTGGTGCATGGTGGGGGTGTGAACCTTTTATCTTCTCAGGTTTCCTGTCCCGGATGGGAGGTCCCTGGTCGCATGGGGTGCCGTCATGGGTATCGAGAAAAACAATTACCGGTAAGCAATGTTGTTTTCTGTTTCAATAGTTTTTCTTGAGTTTTTCATTTCAAACAGTTAAAGAAAGTACATTACAGTTTGATTTGTTAGTGTCAAGCAGAATACCATTATAATCAGGTAAACAAAGGAGAATATAAGTTCCAATATAATACAATTATTCAGATAACATTGTGTGAGGCATCATCCTGTTCTTTATTGTGCTTCAATGAAGCAGCCTTCTAGTTGGTGCTTGGAGCCTGCTTCGTGTGGCCAAAAAGTATTGTGTACTGAATGTAAACTTCAGAAGAAAAAAATAAACTGATAGATGACGATAGAGATGAAATTAACAAAAATATAGATAACTAGAGAGAACAGAACCATTTAAGTCCCTTATGCAAAGGAAAAAATGTACATCATAACCTAATTTAGATGTCTAATAATGAGAAGTACCTCGACCTGTCCAATTTTTTGTGTATTAATATTTTTGTTTTAATTTAACCCCTTAGGGACTCATGACGTACCGGTACGTCATGTTTCCCGAGTCCTTAAGGACCCATGGCTTTAAATCGCTATTCCGGCGCCGCGGGGGTTAATCGGACCAACGCGGGGGGAGGGGGGGGGTCATTTGAAAATCCTCAGCCGTGCGATGCCAGAAGATGTTATTGGCTGCTCAGCCAGGACGACAGAATTAGGGAGCAGGTCACCTCCTATCTGTCACGGAAGGTGTACAGGTAACAAGACAATGCAAAATGAATGTATGACTCACTGGATCCAAAACTAAGGAACAAAAGGGAGACCCCTGCATAAGACCTGGCACTCTCCCTGACTGCTCAGCCTATGCGAAAATCCCAATGGTAGATGATCGCATATCCTCGTACCTCGACTGTATAACACCTGAACATCCTACAATAGTGAGGGGACACAACCACCGGCTCCCTACACTAGACACGGAGGGAGTCAGGGTCACCTGGGATCCAGCAAACAGGAAATCACAAAAGAATGTAACACTTATCTTGTAGAAGACTGGGAAATAGGATCAGCATGTACACACACTCCAGGAAGTTGTATAAGCCGCACACTAATGCATTATGGGGAGGAATTTAAAGGGATGCAATCAGTCCAACTACATGACAGCTGAGAGAGGCTAACGAGATGAAGAACTGAAAACCAAAACAAAGAATAGCTCAAGGAGGAGGTTCTGAAAGGCATCTGTCAGAGCTTCTCAGATGTCTGGTTGTGACACTATCGTGTCCCTAACCTGACCCTGACTCCTAACCATATGAGCCAACCCTGATGGTGGGAGGGCTCATACACCGGAACCTAATAGTCCCTGCTAGCCCTCAGGGTGGCCCTGAACTAGGAGCAGGGTAAGACTACCTGTTCCTCCTAGGCACAGAGGAAC
The DNA here is from genome assembly GCF_014858855.1 of Bufo gargarizans. NCBI lineage: Eukaryota > Metazoa > Chordata > Amphibia > Anura > Bufonidae > Bufo > Bufo gargarizans. The sequence continues at coordinate 386,692,894 of NC_058081.1, forward strand.
AGGAGTCTCACTGGCCAAGCGGCAAGGAAAAGGCATTCAAAAACAGACCTATGGATATGGCAGATGAACTGCACTAGTTCCACTACACACACACACAGGAACCCAGATCCATAGCTGCATTAAATAACAAAAGGAATACATCGACTGAACATATAAACATCTATGACCACAAGGGTGGCCCTCACTGGCAGATGGTATAAAATAGGAGGCTGACTCCAGCGGACCATGGCTGAAGTACCCCTCTCACTACTGCTCTCAGCAGAGGCTATATAGACAGGCCCATTGCTAACAGACAGGCAAAACAAGCAATTGCTTGGGGCCCCGAGCTGGCCCGGGGCCCCAACCAGAGCCGGCGCTTGTCGCTCTAAAGAATCCTGCCTGCTGTGTTTGCTCTATGCTGTTGTTAATGTAGCGTGGCTGAGCTCTGTTCGGTCCGCGGTACAGGAGCTTTTGTTTCCTGTACCCGGCCGGACTGACAGGAAGTGCTCACTTAGTGTGCACTTCCTGTCAGTCCGGCCGGGTACAGGAAACAAATGCTCCTGTACCGCCGACCTAACAGAGCTCGGCCACGCTACACTAGAGGTGGGGGTAGAATGAGAGTGACGGGGGGGGGGGGGAATAATGAGAGTGACGGGGGGGGGGGAATAATGAGAGTGACGGGGGGGGGGGGAATAATGAGAGTGACGGGGGGGGGGGAATAATGAGAGTGACGGGGGGGGGGGGAATAATGAGAGTGACGGGGGGGGGGGAATAATGAGAGTGACGGGGGGGGGGGGAATAATGAGAGTGACGGGGGGGGGGGGAATAATGAGAGTGACGGGGGGGGGGGGGAATAATGAGAGTGACGGGGGGGGGGGGGAATAATGAGAGTGACGGGGGGGGGGGGGGAATAATGAGAGTGACGGGGGGGGGGAATAATGAGAGTGACGGGGGGGGGGAATAATGAGAGTGACGGGGGGGGGAAATAATGAGAGCGACGGGGGGGGGGGAATAATGAGAGTGACGGGGGGGAATAATGAGAGTGACAAGGGAGGGGGGGAATAATGAGAGTGACAAGGGAGGGGGGGAATAATGAGAGACAAGGGAGGGGGGGGAATAATGAGAGTGACAAGGGAGGGGGGGAATAATGAGAGTGACAAGGGATGGGGGTAATGAGAGTGACAAGGGAGGGGGGAAATAATGAGAGTGACAAAGGAGGGAGGGGGGAGAACAGAGTGACAAGGGGGGGGAGGGAAGAGAGTGACAAGGGAGTCCCCAGAGCCAGACCAAGAGCCAGAGACCAGATCATCTTATTGTCCTGGTGGTAAGTAGACAATGCAATGTGTTTATTATGTAATTGTTTAGTTATTAATACTACATTGGAAACAAATTTTTAGGGTCCATTCACACATCCGTGTGTGTTTTGCGGATCCACAAAACACGGACAGCGGCAATGTGCGTTCCGCATTTTGCGGACTGCACATTGCCGGCACTAAGAATATGCCTATTCTTGTCCGCTATTGCAGACAAGAATAGGACATGTTCTATTTTTTTCAGGATCGGAATAGAAATGTATGGGTCCGCAATTCCGTTCCGCAAAAAGAGACAGCTACAAGAAGCTGGATTAACCCTAAGGGAAACATAGCAGTTCTTTTAATTTAAAAGCTGAGAAAGGAGTGGAACATGATATGGGCAGATCATCTGATAAGGCGGGGGGGCGGCAATTTTTATCTTGCCTAGGGCGGCAAAAATCCTTGCACCAGCCCTGGCTGTGCTGACTGCTGCTCTGTAGCGTGGCCGAGCTCTCCTCCTCCACCTCCTGGCTGTCACTCAGTCCGGCCGGGTACCGCGCGGTACAGGAACAGGGGATTCAGTTTCCTGTTCCCGGCCGGACTGACAGGAGGTGTACACTGAGTGAGTGCTCACTTCCTTTTAGTCCGGCCGCGGCCGGGAACAGGAAACTGAATCTCCTGACCTGTACCACGCGGTTCCCGGCCGGACTGAGTGACAGCCAGGAGGTAGAGGAGGAGAGCTCGGTAGAGGAGGTAGAGAAGGACACAGGTTTGTAAGAACTGAAAAATGTTAATGTGTGTGTTTTAAGTATGTTGGATTTAGTTATTGTGCACTTTTTTAATGTATATTGGATTGTATGGTACAGTGGTGTTTTTTGCAAATGTTCATTTGTTGAAAATGTTCAAATTTTATGCACATTAAATGCAACAGCAGTATTTGCACTGTAAACCTCCTTTTATTTTATATAAAGTGTAGGTGAACGTAAACTGTATGGCTATACTGTGGTTCCTGTAGGCTTTGCGTGCGTGTGGAGGGGGGGGCCTCCATGTCTATTTTGCTTGGGGCCCCCAAATTCCTTCAAACGGCCCTGTATATAGGCCCAAGTAGCCACACCCATACAGACACACCCAGTGTTCACACACACAGAAGGGATTTAACCCTTCCTACACCAGGCATAATAAAACAGCCACATAAAGGGGAAGTGAACAAACACCTATCACACAGCAGCTGTTACCGCCGGCAACGATATGCATGGCAACTATGTCCTGGGAGCCAGCCAAAAGGCCTGAGAGACTGCCACCACATGTACACAAAGAACACGTTGCCACAGACAACCGCAAGTGACGGAACAACACAGTGCACACACACATATAACACCCCGTGCACACCAAACGGATAAAAGACACACCTATAAAGAAAGGTGTAAACCACATGCACATAGCAGCAAGCAGCCTAGCACAGCTCAGGCTGCTATACTGACAATAACAACATGTTGCCAGCGGCAACCAGAAGTGAGGCAACATACTAGCAGCATTCACCTGTGGTTGAAACAACAAAACCAGAACGCAGGCAACAGCATGCGGTACAGGAGTCACGACCATGACCATGGTCGTGACAGTCAGGGAATACTGGAGTAGGGACGTCCTATACCAGACCCCACTCTACAGTATGGTCATGACACGTCCCCGGTTTGAGGCCATCCGGAAATGTCTGCATTATTCCGATAATGCAGCATGTCCCTCCCGAGGTGATCCTGCCCATGACCGTCTGTATAAGATACGGCCAGTCATTGATCACTTCGGGGTCAAATTTGAGCCTGCCTACGTACCTGGAAGGGAGGTCGCAGTTGATGAGCCTCTCGTTGCGTTCAAGGGGAGACTCAGTTTCCGCCAATACATTCCCACAAAGCGGGCGAGGTATGGCATGAAGCTATACAAAATTTGTGAGAGTACATCAGGGTACACTTACAAATTTAGTGTGTACGAGGGGCGAGATTCCCGTATTCAAGCCCCAGAATGTCCCCCCACTCTGGGTGTTAGCGGGAAACTCATGTGGGACCTTATGTACCCACTGCTGGATAAGGGTTACCACTTGTACGTGGATAACTTTTATACCAGTATTCCCTTGTTCAGGTCCCTTGCCGCCAGATCCATGTTCGCTTGTAGGACCGTGCGGAAAAATCAACGCGGCCTCCCTGCCCACTCCATCCAGGTACCTATCCCCAGGGGTGAGACCCGTGCACTTACCAGTGGAAACCTGTTGCTGGTCAGGTATAAGGACAAGAGGGATGTCCTTATGCTGTCCACAATCCACGGTAACAGCACCACCCCCGAGGTACCGCGGCAACGGTCCTCAAGCCCGATTGTATCGTCGACTACAATCGGTATATGGGAGGAGTTGATCTCTCTGATCAAGTCCTCAAGCCATATAATGCCATGCGCAAAACACTGGCATGGTACAAAAAAGTTTCCGTCTACTTGGTACAGGTTGCCTTGTACAACTATTTTGTACTATCCCGAAGTGCTGGCAGCACAGGGACATTCCTCCAATTCTATGAAGCAGTCCTCAAAGACCTGATCTTTTCGGACCGGGAAAGAGCAGGCCGGACTACCTCAGGAACTGGAGGCGCCCGGATCGTCCCTGGCCAACACTTTCCAGGTATGGTCCCCCATACTGGAAAGAAGGGACGAACCCAAAAAAGATGCAGAGTGTCACAAGAGGGGGATACGGAAGGACATCACCACTCAGTGTGACACTTGCCTCGATCATCCAGGCCTCTGCGTTATCGATTGCTTCAGGGAGTATCACACTTCCATGGAGTACAACATTTTTATAATCCCCAACAGTCCCCTAGAGAACATAAAAAACTATGGCTCTCAGACTTTGGAGAGACGGAAACTATTTTTTTTTCCCAAAAACATATTAGTTTTAGTGCAGGCATCCTCAAACTGCGGCCCTCCAGATGTTGTAAAACTAAAACTCCCAGCATGCCCAGACAACCTACAGCCATCAGCAGGGCATGGTGGGAATTGTAGTTTTACAACTTCTGGAGGGCTGCAGTTTTAGGATGCCTGCTTAGTGTCTCCAAAGTCTGAGAGCCATACATAATGGGCATCGTCGCGTGCGTAAAAATCGTCTCTATAAAAATAACATTTAACCCAACCCCCCGGATGAACAGCGTTAAAAATATAAAATAAAAACGGTGCCAAAACACCAATTTTTGGGCAAAATTTCCATTTGAATCCTTTTTTCCGGTAATAAAGCAAGGGTTAACAGCCAAACAAAACTAAATATTTATTGCCCTGATTCTGTAGTTTGCAAAAACACCCCATATGTGGTCGTAAATGGCTATATAGCCACACGGCATGGCGAAGAACGAAGGGAACTCCATATGGTTTCTGGAAGGCAGATTTTGATGGACTGTTTTTTTTTTTTTTTTTGGGCACCATGTCCCATTAGAAGCCCCCCCGATGTAGCCTAGACTAGAAACTCAAAAAAAGTGACCCCTTCTAAGAAACTACACCCCTCAAGGTATTCAAAAGTTACTTTACAAACTATGTTAACCCTTTAGGTGTTCCACAAAACTAAATTGCGAATGTAGAAACAATTTTAGAATTTACATTTTTTGTTACCTTGCCACAAAAAAGTGTAACATAGAGCAACCAAAAATCATATTTACCCCTAAAATAGTCCCAAAACAGCAACCACCTTATCCCGTAGTTTCCTAGATGGGGTCACTTTTTTTATGGAGTTTCTACTCTAGGGGTGCATCAGGGGGCTTGAAAGGGTACATGGTGTAAATAAACCAGTCCAGCAAAATCTGCCGTTTAGCCAAATAGTAGTTTACGACCACATATGGGGTGTTTCTGCAAACTACAGAATCAGGGCAACCCATATTGAGTTTTGTTTGGCAGTTAACCCTTGTTTTTTTCCTGGAAAAAAATTGATTATATTTTAAATTTTCCAAAATATTGAAATTTCTAAATTGTTTCTCCATCTGCCATTAACTCTTGTGGAACACCTAAAGGCTTCTTTCACACCGGTGTCATGTTTTTTAGCCAGATGCGTTCAGGATGCGTTCAGTGAAAAGCTTGCGATTTTTCATGCGAGTGCTGTCATTTTACTATGCGATTGCGTGGCGTTTCACGCGCGTGTGGCATGCGTTTTTCACGCGCATGAAAAAAAAACTGATCCATCCACTAGATTCACCTGTAACTACACAGACAATATAAATAGCCCCAGCATGCAGTGTTTTGTTGGACAGCTAAATTTTTTATGTGGAGTGGTTTTTGTGTGGTTGACGTGTGTCTTTGTTATTGGATTATCCTTTGCAGGATGTCCACTTTCACCCTGTCATCAACTGACCATATATTTTTGCACTGGCTGGTGTCCCGTTGTTTTGGAGAGCAGCCAGAAATAATTGAGGAGGAGCCGTGGAGGAAGTGTATGTGGGTGCATCCTATACTTTCGCAGCGGGCCAGCAAAGGTCTCTTTGTTGGCTTGTACTCTGAGCTCCGTGCGCAGCCTCCAAAGTTCTTCAATTATTAAAAAATTGTGATTAAAAAAATTAAAAATGTATGGCTCTTTTGTGGCTAATGATGATTTCCACAAATCATAAATCTATATTGTATTGTGCGTGTTTCTGCAAAATAAACACAAATGTTAAGAATTATAAACTTGAAAAATAAAAGTGTTTTATTGCACACTATATTCAAATATACTCAGGCTTTTCCCCAAAAAAACACTCACAGTAAACCAATATAAATTATAAATTTACATAACGTCTTGATGGCGACGAGGCTCCCTGATAATGAGGGGCAGAAATTTGTTGCTGTGAAGGGGGCCCTAAGTAGTGACTAGGCCCAGGTTGACTGGACGATGGGCCCTGATAAGGAGGTCCAGTGAATTGTTGCTGTGAAGGGGGTCCAGAGTAGTGACTAAAATTTATTTACAATTGGTCACTAGGACCATAGATGTCCCTGATTGACACGTGTTACTAAGTCTAAAATTTAACATTTATTACTTGTCTTTAAAATGTTTCGAACACTACAATTAAAATAATCAGCTATGCATGCTAGATACATACATCAATAGTGCCAGTGACTCTGTTTACTGAGTGATTCCACTAGAGGGCGCTTGTAACTATTAGCTGTTTGAGGCTCTCCTGCCTATTATTACGGTGCCCCAGTGCTATGTTACTGCGCTCTGTTTTTGGCACAGTGCGCTACTTTAAACGGCAATCGCCCTCATGAAGTGCACTCTCTCTTTATGTTCTTATCAGATCACTTCCTAGCCATGCATACACTGGCTAAAACACGCTATCTGCCCCCCGACATGTTTCGCCAATCACTTGGCGTCTTCAGGGGTTTGGGCAGTGAAGTGTGTATTGGGGGCGGATCCCGGTTTATAAAACCTCCCTATAGGCGTAGCGATTCTGTTGTCCAATGCGTGTCTCTCTTTCTCTTAACCCCTTAAGGACACATGACGTATCGGTACGGCATGTTTCCCGAGTCCTTAAGGACACATGACGTACCGGTACGTCATGTGTTGTTCCGATCACTGCCGTGCGGCCGGCTGTGATCGGAACAAGGTGCCTGCTCAAATCATTGAGCAGGCACCTCGGCTAAATGCGCGGGGGGGTCCCGTGACCCCCCCATGTCCGCGATCGCAACAAACCGCAGGTCAATTCAGACCTGCGGTTTGTTGTGCTTTCTGCAGTTTCTGATCGCTGCGGTCCCTGACCGCGGCGATCAGAAACTTTAGTGTGGCGAAAATATATATTTATCACCCCCCCCCCTGCACCTCTGAATGATTTTAGCCCGGTGGGAGGTGCAGGGGGGGTGTTGCGGGCGGTGGGGCCGGTGCGGGAGGCGGGCGGTGCGGCAGGCGGGATCGCGATCCCCCGCCCGCCTCCCATTGAATAATCGTTGGTGTACAGTGGGTATACCAGGGTGCCAGCACATTGCTGGCACCCTGGTATAAACGGCTGACATCGGTGATGCGATGTCAGCCGTTTAACCCTTTCCATACAGCGGTCCGTACGGACCGCTGTATGGAAAAAGTTAACAGCAAGAGGGAGCTCCCTCCCTCTCCGATCGGGGGGCTGCAGTGCCTTTGCAGCCCCCCGATGGAGAGGGAGAGAGCCCCCAGACAGCCCCCCAGAGCCCCGTCCTTACCCTTCCCCGTCTGCGCAGTTCTGACCATAACTGAGCAGACGGGGAAGGTTCCCATGGCAACAGGACGCCTGCTCAGGCGTCCTGCTGTCCATGGTGCTGAACAGATCTGTGCTGAAAGCATAGATCTGTTCAGTGTAAGTAAAATACAGTACAGAGCCCTATATAGAGTACAGTACTGTATTATACAGACATCAGACCCACTGGATCTTCAAGAACCAAGTGGGTCTGGGTCAAAAAAAGTGAAAAAAAGGTAAAAATCAAAAAACACATTTATCACTGATCAAAAATTAAAAAAATAAAATTCCCTACACATGTTTGGTATCGCCGCGTCCGTAACGACCTGATCTATAAAACGGTCATGTTACTTTACCCGAACGGTGAATGCCATAAAAATAAAAAACTATGATGAAATTGAAATTTTGTCCACCTTACTTCCCAAAAAAAGGTAATAAAAGTGATCAAAAAAGTCGCATGTACGCCAAAATTGTAACAATCAAACCGTCATCTCATCCCGCAAAAAATGAGACCCTACTTAAGATAATCGCCCAAAAACTGAAAAAACTATGGCTCTTAGACTATGGAAACACTAAAACGTCATTTTTTTTTTTGTTTCAAAAATGAAATCATTGTGTAAAACTTACATAAATAAAAAAAGTATACATATTAGGTATCGCCGCGTCCGTATCGACCGGCTCTATAAAAATATCACATGACCTAACCCCTCAGGTGACCACCGTAAAAAAATAAAAATAAAAACGGTGTAAAAAAAGCCATTTTTTGTCATCTTACGTCACAAAGTGTAATAGCAAGCGATCAAAAAGTCATATGCACCCCAAAATGGTGCCAATCAAACCGTCATCTCATCCCGCAAAAAATGAGACCCTACTTAAGATAATCACCCAAAAACTGAAAAAACAATGGCTCTTAGACTATGGAGACACTAAAACATCTTTTTTGTTTTAAAAATGAAATCATTGTGTAAAACGTACATAAATAAAAAAAATTGTATACATATTAGGTATCGCCGCGTCCGTGACAACCTGCTCTATAAAATTACCACATGATCTAACCTGTCAGATGAATGTTGTAAATAAAAAAATAAAAAACGCTGCCAAAAAAGCTATTTCTTGTTACCTTGCCGCACAAAAAGTGTAATATAGAGCAACCAAAAATCATATGTACCCTAAACTTGTACCAACAAAACTGCCACCCTATCCCGTAGTTTCTAAAATGGGGTCACTTTTTTGGAGTTTCTACTCTAGGGGTGCATCAGGGGGGCTTCAAATGGGACATGGTGTAAAAAAAAACCAGTCCAGCAAAACCTGCCTTCCAAAAACCGTATGGCATTCCTTTCCTTCTGCGCCCTGCCGTGTGCCCGTACAGCGGTTTACGACCACATATGGGGTGTTTCTGTAAACTACAGAATCAGGGCCATAAATAATGAGTTTTGTTTGGCTGTTAACCCTTGCTTTGTAACTGGAAAAAAAAAAAAAAAAAATGGAAAATCTGCCAAAAAAGTGAAGTCTTGAAATTGTATCTCTATTTTCCATTAAATCTTGTGCAACACCTAAAGGGTTAACAAAGTTTGTAAAATCCATTTTGAATACCTTGAAGGGTGTAGTTTCTTAGATGGGGTCACTTTTATGGAGTTTATAATCTGGGGCTGCATCAGGGGGGCTTCAAAGGGATATGGTGTAAATAAACCAGTCCAGCAAAATCTGCCTTCCAAAAACCCCACGGCTCACCTTTCACTCTACGCCCCGCTGTGTGGCCGTACAGTAGTTTACGGCCACATATAGGGTGTTTCTGTAAACAGCAGAGTCAGGGCAATAAAGATAGTCTTGTTTGGCTGTTAACCCTTGCTTTGTTAGTGGAAAAAATTGGTTAAAATGGAAAATTAGGCAAAAAAATGAAATTCTCAAATTTCATCGCCATTTGCCAATAACTCTTGTGCAACACCTAAAGGGTTAACGACGTATGTAAAATCAGTTTTGAATACCTTGAGGGGTGTAGTTTCTTAGATGGGGTCACTTTTAGGGAGTTTCTCCTCTAGGGGTGCATCAGGGGGCTTCAAATGGGACATGGTGTAAATAAACCAGTCCATAAAAATCAGCCATCCAAAAACCAAACGGCGCACCTTTCACTCTACGCCCCGCTGTGTGGCCGTACAGTAGTTTACGGCCACATATTGGGTGTTTCTGTAAACGGCAGAGTCAGGGCAATAAAGATACCGTCTTGTTTGGCTGTTAACCCTTGCTTTGTTAGTGGAAAAAATGGGTTAAAATGAAAAATTAGACAAAAAAATAAAATTCTCAAATTTCCTCCCCATTTGCCAATAACTCTTGTGCAACACCTAAAGGGTTAACAACGTATTCAAAATCAGTTTTGAATACCTTGAGGGGTGTAGTTTCTTAGATGGGGTCATTTTTGGGTGGTTTCTATTATGTAAGCCTCGCAAAGTGACTTGAGACCTGAACTGGTCCCTAAAAATTGAGTTTTTGTAAATTTCTGAAAAATTTCAAGATTTGCTTCTAAACTTCTAAGCCTTATAACATCCCCAAAAAATAAAATATCATTCCCAAAATAATTCAAACATGAAGTAGACATATGGGGAATGTAAAGTCATCCAAATTTTTGGGGGTATTACTATGTATTACAGAAGTAGAGAAACTGGAACTTTGAAATTTGCAAATTTTTCCAAATTTTTGTTAAATTTGGTATTTTTTTGTGCAAAAAAAATAATTTTTTTGACTTCATTTTACCAGTGTCATGAAGTACAATATGTGACGAAAAAACAATCTCAGAATGGCCTGGATAAGTCAAAGCGTTTTAAAGTTATCAGCACTTAAAGTGACTCTGGTCAGATTTGCAAAAAATGGCCTGGTCCTTAAGGTGAAATAGGGCTGTGTCCTTAAGGGGTTAATCGGACCGCTCAACCACTCTTAATGTGTCTACCACTTATCGTTCTTTGATGTCTCCACCTAGTGTCTCCCCAGCCAATGACCGTTCTCCTGCGCCATCTAGGTTGCGCTAATCCTTGGTCTGAATTGCCGATCCTTTTGGTCAAATGCGCATGTCTGGGCACTTGGTCGCTGGCTGATGTCAATTCTGCCTATATGCGCTCTTCCATTCTAGATGACGTCTGAACTATGCGTCGTCACCCATTGCGCATGTCATCTGACTTAGTCTCAGTTCCGTCCGGTCATAGATCGTAATGCGGCTGCTCAGGGTGATTGTGCAGACTCGTCAGATTTGTGAAGTACTAGTGTTTATTCTCCCCTGTGCATTTCTGGTCCTAAACGCCTGTACAGATATCTCATTAAGTTCTAATCCTTTAACCTTGTTTTAACTACTTATAATGATGCATCTCAGTGTGCACTCCCTACTCTTTCATTACATCCGTATCCCTGTCTATAAATTGATATATATTTTTTTTTATGTTTATTTTTTATTTTTTAATATTTTTACTACCCCTACATACAATCTATGCTGAGACACATTGGGTGTACTTCTTTTCTCCCTTCATCATCTCATACTGCATGCTCCCCTGTTCTTAATTTCTTCTATGGGGCTTATCGGATGTACACCCTAATATTATCTCTGTATCTTATCTATACCTGATTGAGCCCCTCTATCTGCAATTTAATTATTATTGGACACTAACTGCCCTATATCAATATCTATTTTGTCTTTTGTATTTTGTAGGTTCTAATAGGATGTCACACATCCCGGGATTCTCTAAACTCTCACCACGTAAGTATTTATTAGTGCATGACTGTGCAATTGGGCACGTGCTCATTTATTTCTAAATCTTTTTAAATATGCTTTTTATTGTGTTTTTTATTTTTTTGTTTTTTATTATCTTCTATTAAATTATTTTGTTTATATTCTATATTTAGTGATTCATTACTAACATTGTTTGTGTCTACTTATCCTATCTTTGTAAATTAATGCACTCTTTGTTCATATTTGTTTACTTATTTTCACACCTCTTACTCATAGTGAATAGCAGATCTTGAGTTATTTTGATCTAGTATTGTTATGTCCATTATAATGTCGGGATTTTTATTTTTATCATTCTTTTTGAATTAGGGTTTGTTAGTTATTATCTCCTTTACTCATTGTATTTTATTTTTCGTATTTTTATATAGATCTTATTTTTTATATAAATACGGATGTATTTAGAGGGATCTTATATGAGATATGTTGTTCTGTATCATCTACTCTCTATTTTTTGTACTCGCATATATCTGCTTGGTGGTACATCATTTCTAACAGAATCATATCCAGTATTCTGATCATTTTCTTGGTTTCCCAGGAATCATCTTATCTGTCCCATATTATTATGCAAATCATAAAGTTCTACACATTTCTTTATTTACGTTAATGTTAATTCGTTTTTTAGGAATCTTTCTCACAGGAATGAGGCATAGGTAAATCCCTCATTAAGGCCATATGGGGGCCAGAGTACCTAGCCTATATATCCATCTGGTTTCCACTTGTTGTAGTCTCTGGTCTAGGTTACCCATTCTTGGGCCTAGTTTAAGTTTTTGTATTCCCCATACTCTCAAATTCTGAACACTGCCATTATGTATATAGTGCATATGTCTTGAGAGAGGTGTATCACCAATAGTATTGATCATGCTAAGATGTTTTGAGATGCGTCTTCTCAGTTCTTGCATGGTTTTACCCACATAAATCTTCAGACAGTCACATTGGATGGCATAGACTACTCCCATTGATTTACAATTGATATATTCTTTGATCTTATATTTTTTATTGTCACTAGGGTTTGTAAATTCCTTCCTTGGTGACATCAGCCTGCAGAAGCTACAGTCCCCTCATGGATAAGACCCAACCGTTCTAAGCCAGGTGGGTTTTGCTTGTATTTTATCCTGAATGAAGTGACTGTGCACTAGTTTTTCTTTTATATTCTGCCCTCTTCTATACGTAATGGCTGGTCTAGGGGTAATGATTTCCCTCAACTCATCATCTGAGAGTAGTATAGGCCAATAACGTGTCAAGATCTTGCGTATCTTTTCATGTTGTCCATCATACGTACCAATACACCGTATTGTTTTGTCATCTGGTGTTCTTATTTGTCTATTACCGAGAAGTAGATTCATTCTACAACTTTTCTTCGCTCTATTGTATGCGAAATGTAGAGTCTTTTTTGGATATCCTCTTGCCAAGAACTTGTCATAAAGGAGCCCACCATGTCCCGATACCATTTTTTTAAGACTGAGTATGAGTACCGATACTTTTATTTAAGTACTCACCAATACCAATTTTAACAATAAAATACACACACATGTATTTTGTGACCACTTACCAACCAAAAGGCACAAAACAGAACTATAACATACATTGTTTAAGTACAAGAGGCAGTGTATCAACCATTTATGCAATATAAGCATTTCTGCATGGTCAGCTAGAAGTCTTTTTTTGCCTTCGGTCAGAACGTGAGACACTGAGCTGAACAGTCTTTCACTTTCCACACTACTGCATGGGGCTGAAAGATACTTTTGCGCCATTACAGCCAAAGTTGGAAAACGTATTTTATTTAATGCCCAGTATTTAAGTGGACTATCTGAGCATCAGACAGTGTTCTCCTCTAGGTACCTTAACAGCTGCACAGTAGCAGCTTTTGGAGTGATGCTCACAGATGTAGAGGGATGTTCATCTGCTATTTCCTGAAAAACACAGTCCATGCTGGTACTCAGCTTGTCATGGTGCGGTTTTTTGACAGCTGGTTCTTCCTCAAGCGTGGCTGTGTCTTCCGAAAGCTTTTGAAGTTCAGCAACAAACATTTCTTTAACCTGCCTGGCACTGTCAGCATTGGAAAAGAATCGATCTTTATACCTAGAAAATTTTTATATATACATATATATATATATATATATATATATATATATATATATACACACACACACAATTTGCTCATAAATGTTGGGAGGAATGATGTGTTTCATGATGAAACACATCATTCCGCCCCAAGATTTATGAGCAAATTAAAGCTTTATTTAAAAGTTACTGCATTACCTTGCATCAATTATTGTTGCTATGTAGTATAGTGGATTGTGCTCTGTATCCAAAAAGTGTTTCTGCAAAGCAGCAAGCAAAGTGCTCTTCATTGTTTTAATACCATGGTCATCATCCTCTTTTGATAGCAGTCTCTGCAGCACAGTCACAGCAGGAATAACTTTTGAAGCATCCACAGAACTCACTGGACGTGTCAGCTCTTCAAAGGGAGCCAAGTCGTGTAACACTTTCTACATTAGATTCCAGTAGTTTCCAGATAAAGTGGCCGGAAGCTCATGCTCAGACATATATACTCCTAGTGCCCGTTTCTGCTCATTCAATGACTGAAGCATGTAAAACATGCTGTTCCAACGAGTCTGCACGTCTTGTTGAAGCCTTTTAATTGGTTGACCAAGCTGCTTTTCAATATCTTGTAAGCGAGAGTATGCCAGGTTTGAATGTTTGAAGTGGCTGACTATTTTGCGCCCTATTCCCAGAGCATCAGCAACGCTGCGCTGTGCTAACAGGCCCTCTGAGACAGCCAGCTGCCGTGTATGTGCCACACAGGAAATACTGCAAAGTCCAGCTTCATCCATGCCTTTTATCATATTTTTGTCACTGTCACGGACCACAACATGAACAGAACTTTTAGGAATTGCCCAAGTCTCAAGCATTTCATGAAGGATATTTGCGATTGCTTGACCAGTGTGAGAGCCTTTAAAATGCCTTTGCATGGAGCATAACTTGTTTTAGAGAAAAATCCTCATCTATCCACTGCGCTGTTAAGCTAACCAAGGACACTGGACTCACACTGCAGCTCCATATGTCAGTAGTGAAGCTGATGGCATTCTTCTTCACCTGCAACATGCTGGTGACATGCTTTTTAACGGTGTCGTGTATTTGTGGTAAGATTACATCAGTGACAATGGCGACTGGGAATCTCGTACTTTGGCTCTAAAACATTAACAAATCTTTGAAAACCCATGTTATCCACTATTGACAGTGGTTGATCGTCGAGAATAATAAACTGAGTAAGCGCCTCTGTTATTTGAATAGCTCTTGGGTTATCTCATGAAAAATTTGTCTCGTCTTGCTAGGGTTTCCTCCAGTATTGGCTGCCGAACACTGCTGGTAGAAACGGCAGCAAATTCTCCATGCTCCTTTTTATGTTTTATTTTTAGGTGTTTTATAAGATTGCTAGTATTATATGAGCTAACTTTTGCACCTCCTCTTGATATCTTTGTAGAACAAAGATTGCATTCTGCCATGCATGGGTTGTCTTCACAAATTTTGAAATGGTTCCACACTGCTCACATTTTGCTGGCGGCTCTGTGCACTGAAAGGATGCAATAAATAAGTTTCTTCACCTTTTTGGTAGTAGTAATGTTACAGCAAATTTCAATTTCATTTAGTCATAGGGGAGATTTATCAAGCCTTGTACAAAGAAACATCAGATGTCTGTGGGCAAAGTCATGGGCAACATGAATAAAAAAAAAACACTTGAGGTTCCAAGGAGAGTTAGGAGACATTATACTGTATGAGGGCCACAAGGAGACATTATACTGTATGGGGGCAGCCACAAGGAGATGTTATACTGTATGGGGGCAGCCACAAGGAGATGTTATACTGTATGGGGGCAGCCACAAGGAGATGTTATACTGTATGGGGGCAGCCACAAGGAGATGTTATACTGTATGGGGGGAGCCACAAGGAGATGTTATACTGTATGGGGGCAGCCACAAGGAGACGTTATACTGTATGGGGGCAGCCACAAGGAGATGTTATACTGTATGGGGGCAGCCACAAGGAGACTATACACTGTATGGGGGCAGCCACAAGGAGACTATACACTGTATGGGGGCAGCCACAAGGAGACTATACACTGTATGGGGGCAGCCACAAGGAGACTATACACTGTATGGGGGCAGCCACAAGGAGACGTTATACTGTATGAGGTTCACAAGGAGAAATTACACTGAATGGGTGCCACAAGGAGACGTTATACTGTATGGGGGCTGCCACAAGGAGACGTTATACTGTATGGGGGCTGCCACAAGGAGACGTTATACTGTATGGGGGCTGCCACAAGGAGACGTTATACTGTATGGGGGCAGCCACAAGGAGACGTTATACTGTATGAGGTTCACAAGGAGAAATTACACTGAATGGGTGCCACAAAGAGACGTTATACTGTATGGGGGCAGCCACAAGGAGACGTTATACTGTATGGGGGCAGCCACAAGGAGACGTTATACTGTATGGGGGCAGCCACAAGGAGACGTTATACTGTATGGGGGCAGCCACAAGGAGACGTTATACTGTATGAGGTTCACAAGGAGAAATTACACTGTATGGGGGCAGCCACAAGGAGACGTTATACTGTATGGGGGCAGCCACAAGGAGACGTTATACTGTATGGGGGCAGCCACAAGGAGACGTTATACTGTATGGGGGCAGCCACAAGGAGACGTTATACTGTATGGGGGCAGCCACAAGGAGACGTTATACTGTATGAGGTTCACAAGGAGAAATTACACTGAATGGGTGCCACAAAGAGACATTATACTGTATGGGGGCAGCCACAAGGAGACGTTATACTGTATGAGGTGCACAAGGAGAAATTACACTGGGTGCCACAAAGACATTATACTGTATGGGGGCAGCTACAAGTAGACGTCATACTGTATGTGGGCAGCTACAAGGAGACATTACACTGTATGGGGGCAGCCACAAGGACACGTTATACTGTATGGGGGCAGCCACAAGGAGACGTTATACTGTATGGGGCAGCTACAAGGAGACGTTACACTGTATGGGGGCAGCCACAAGGAGATTTTATGTTATACTGTATGGGGCAGCCACAAGCAGACGTTATACAATATGGGGGCAGCCAAAAGCAGATGTTATACTGTATGGGGGCAGCCATAAGGAGATGTTATACTGTATGGGGCAACCACAAGGAGACATTATACTGTATGGGGCAGCCACAGGGAGACGTTATACTGTATGGGGCAACCACAAGGAGACGTTATACTGTATGCCACAAAAGGAGACATTACCTAGTTAGAGTATGGAGCTGGGGGGCAGCAGCTGCCTCCCCATGTCTTATGGCCACCTGTGTGACTGACTGGTCACCTGCTTGCCAGGCTGCCACCACCATAATTCCTTCTTGTTGGTCATGCTCATGTCATGGGGGAGCCGGGAGGTACTGGAGGGAGTCGAGGGACTTATAATGGCTCACTTGGGGTGGAGCATGCAGCCACTGGCAGGCATGAAGGACTGAGTGGGCTGTGGGCCAAGACATATAACTGGGGTAATAGGCAGAGTTGACTGGAGTGACATTACACCTTTTCCTTTTAATAGCTGCCGGTCCAGCAGCTGTGCCTGTGATATATAGGGTCGACTCTCTTCTCTCCGCAGGGGGTGGGGGTCGGTCGGAGTTGGACGGAGTGTGGGATATTCTCTGACTGACTTTCCCGTCACTCGCTGCTGTAGTATGTATGTACTGCGCTGCTCTAGTCTCAGCCTGGGGGCGTCACCTGATTCCGACGTTAGACGTCGGTCGGTGGGCGTAGACAGTCACAGCACATTCCGATCAAGCAGGAGGAGCCGCTGGTAGATATAGATAATGATGGTGGAGGGCAGCTATGACGTAACAAAATATACCGCGGCGGCGCACAGGTATCGGCAGTGGTATCGGGGACATTTGCATGAGTACAAGTACTCGTGCAAATGTCCGGTATCTGTACCAATACTGGTATCTGTATCGGGACATCCCTAGTACCTGTTAAAAAATATATATATATACTGTCGTAAATTAGGTCTAATGCTCCCTGAACCACTATTAAACATTTCAAAGGATTTTGATTGTGTTTATTTATTTATTTTTTAAATTTCTTTATTAGTACCACCAGTAAGCAAAAAAAGTATAGACTTTTGAATACAGGTCAAATACACATTTCCCATCCCCAACCCCCCCCCCGTCCCCCCCCCCCAATCATGATGACAATATCACGATTTCCATAATTGAGCTCGTACATCTTAATAGAATTTACCCTATAGTGTGTCACATACCTTTCACCCTACGCAGCTGATTCCTCAAGAGACAGCACCCCTAACGTGCCGTGAAGTGCCTCCAAAATATACCAATCTGTGATTTTTAACGTTTGCATTATGTTTTTAATTTCATCCTGGGGAAAACTTTTTTTAATAAAGATCCTCCACCTCTTGGAAAACCATTTGGTCTTTTTATCTTTGTTTTGCTCTGCCTCAGTTTTATATAGGTACATAAAACGCCTCACCTGCGACATGACCTCATGCATCTGGGGCACCTCTGCCTTCAACCAGTTCTGCAGTAAACAGCGCAATGATACCACTAGGGCTGTACCCAGAAATGTTGAACCTGTGGGCATACCCAAACACAATGCACCAGATCTGCCTTATCCAACCCACATTTCAGACAAGCATTTAGAAAAGCCATATTCAATTTTTTGGGGAAAGGTAAAAGCATAAATGGCCGCTTGTATTAGACGAAGATGCCTTTCCCTCCATACTTCACATGGCACTGCTTTGCATACCCTAATCCATTCCTGCAGGATCTGTTCAGCATCAGCTGTGACATGAAGCACCTTTTCCCACCTTTTAAAAAGAGTTTGTGCAGAGGCTTTATTGTTTTGAGTCACGCATCACTTGGTAGATGTGAGAGATGGAAATTATAGAGTTTCCACCACCCAGCGAGAAAACCAAAGAGTTCCCTAAACACTCCTCGGTGACATTACGCAATCTCTCCCTACAAAATAGGTAGACTTGTTGGAAGGGAAGAGCGTGCAAACCCCCCAGGCCATACTTCTGACAGAACTCTGCAAAGGTTAGGTATCTTTTATCAGGGATATAAAGGAGATCAAGCAAAGTCCCAATGCCCTTAGCCCTCCAGACCTTGAACATCTTATTTGTACTCCCCTGTGGGAATTCTGGATGCTGCCACAACTTCAAGACCCTAGACGCAAGGAATTGGCCTTTTTGCCAGCTTACGTGCCTCCTTCCACGCCACAATCGTATCACGTTTAAAGGAGATTGTTTCAAACCTGGCGTCAGGAACTGCCTTCTCGTATGAAGCAAGTTAACTAATGGCCATGGATGGGACAAGTGGGTTTACAGGTCGAAGTTGGAGAAGTGGCTAGTCCCCTGTATCCAGTCCAGGCAGTGTCTGAAAAGGCACGCTAAGTTGTACATTCTAATATTTGGTACGTTCAAACCCCCCTTATCTCTTGGTAACATCAGTTTTGTCAATGCAATGCGAGGCTTTCTACCTGACCATAAAAATCTAGTAAAGACCGAATGAAGGCCCGTGACATCCGCATGCTTCAGGAGTAATGGAATCTTCTGCAGGGGATACAGCAATTTTGGAAAACATAGCATTTTCAGAATATGACTTCTACCTGTTAAGGACAGTGGAAGATTCTGCCATCTTTTAAGATCGGCGTAAATAGCTTTAAATAGGGGCGGGTAATTTAGATTATAAAGGCATGATGAAGATTTTCCTATTTTTATTCCCAGATAGGTAATGTGAGAATTACTCACCACTATGTTGCTACATGACCCCGGGAGTAATTCCTTCAACTTCAGGGATGTTAATGGCAATATCACAGACTTATACAGATTTATTTTAAAATGCGAGACTGGACCAAATGCGTCCAGGAGTATAAAGACTTTCTCAAGGTCCTCAACTGGGTCCGCCATGATCAATAGGATGTCGTCCGCAAATAAGGAGGTATAGATTTCTTTATGGCCTACTTTTATTCCACTGAAGACGTCCCCTCCCTCAAGCATGCGGGCCAATGGTTCAAGTGCAAGGTCAAACAATAGTGGGGAAAGCGGACACCCCAGATGTGTCCCCCTGTAAATTGGGAAAGGGGCTGACAAAAAACCTTGAATAGCTATGTGGGCACTAGGGGCAGTGTACAAAGCTGTTATAAAAGTTCTAATTGGTCCATCAAAATGCATTCTACTCAACACTTCGTCTAGCCAGTCCCAGCGAGCGTTATCAAACGCCCTCTCCGCGTCAATTGCCATCAAGGACGGCCCCGTAGAAGAGCTGAGGTTTCCCTGCACTGCATCCAACACTGTCAAAACTTTCCCAATGTTTGAAACCGCTGACCTTCCTTTGACGAACCCTGACAGAGGCCGCAAAACCAGAGCTGGCAGAACAAGTGAGTGTCAGCCATGATCTTCGCCCCTAACTTGAGATCTACGTTGATCAGCGAAATTGGGCGATACGAGGCGGGATTAAGACTATCTTTCCCCGGTTTAGGAATCAGTTTAATGTAAGCTAAGTTGTCTGTTGCGGACAACAGATTGCCCGCCAGTATGCCATTAAACACAGCCGCCAGAGGGGTTTTAAGGTCCTCACCTAACATCTTAAAAAATTCTCCTGTGAACCCGTCCGGACCAGGGGCTTTATGTAAGTGCATGCCTTTAATCACTGATAACACCTCATCCTCAGATATCGGGGAGTTCAGCGAATCCAGCTGGGTAACAGAGAGGGACGGAAGCGCCACACACTTAGAAATAAATGACGACAGGGTTGTCTTAAGTCCCGGGTCCTTATTATAATAATCCCCTAAAATAGAGGTGATTTTACCAGGATTGTCATGTATAGCCCCACTGTTATCTGCCAATTTCGAGATGTGGGATTGTCGTCTGGAGTTTTTGACAAGGTTGGCCAACATCCTTCCTGATTTGTTGCCCCCTTTAAAGAACTTATTATCTATTCCAGACATGTCGCATCTCATCTATCTCTTGTACCACAGTTTATAATCCCCTTTAGCCAGATGCCAGGTCTTCTTGGTATTTTCATTAGGGGAGGTCTGATAAGTGGTAAAAGCGGTACGAAGGGAGAAATTGAGATCTTGCAGTTGTTGAGTGATCTTTTTTTAAGTCCCCTTACAGAAGCCATTATCCTCCCTCTAAGGACAGCCTTGGCAGCATCCCAGAACAGCGAGGGGTTAGATAGACTAGAAACATTATCTCCTCTGTACTCTAGATACCAGCCTAGGACAATATCTCTAAAGTTATCATCGTTATACAAGTAAAAGGGGAACCTCCACATAATATCCTGGCCTTTAGGCTGCTGCTCTAAAAAACCTATATAAATTGTAGTGTGATCCGAGAGCACCATGTCATGTATTTTTGGTTCCGCTACCCTAGGCTTCAGTGTTTCCGACACTAGGAAATAATCTATCCTGGACCATGAGTCATGTGGTGTGGAATAGAATGTAAACTCTCTACCCTCTGGATTCGCATACCTCCAGGCGTGAAGTAGAGCAGTATCTCGTAGGAAGGGTTCTAGGACACTATCGCACGTTTGTATCGCCTCAACGTGTGTGTTTGACTTTTTCCTATCATCCACAGTGTTAAATACAGTGTTCAGTCTACCCCAACAATACGCTTCGGGACAGGGTCTCTATTAATTTTACTGGCCAAATCATCAAAAGATTGCTTATTGTCCCCATTAGGTCCATAGACATTATAAATCATAATTTATTCTGACCCAACTTTGATGTGCAGAACACAACAACGGCCTTGGTAGTCAGATTCAGTCCCCAGTACGTCACAAGCCAGATTCCTGAGAAGGAGAAAACATACTCCAGCCTTGCGATTCACTGCGGGAGAACCCACCACCGTCCCCACCCACTGTTTCTTCATTCTGCAAAAGTCGCTTTCCGACAACTGAGTTTCTTGCAACATTGCTATGTTGGCCCCTAAATGTTTTAAGCGTCCCAATATCTTGTTACGCTTTTGGGGTGAACGTAACCCTTTAACGTACCATGACACTATCTTCATATTGTATAAAAGAGGTGTTAAAAGTTCCCATGGCGATTATCGTCTCATGTGCTGCGGAGCTCACGCGCTCAACTCCCTCACATGGCGGCGCCAGAACCGGAAGTACTTGATTGTGTTTTTAGTAAGTTTTTTTTTTCCCCAAAAAAATGTAAGTTATTGCCAATCAGGATTATAAAGTTTATATTTACATATATCTAAAATATCAACCTTTAACTTATCGGTTCTACACTTCAATTTTATTCAAATTGTTTATAACATTTATTACACCCATTTTAGGACTCGGGTCAATCTATGAATATTTCGCTCTATGTTTGATACTTGACACTGTTATGACTTTTCTGTAATTTACAAACATAATTTTTACAGAATCAGAAAATATATATTACTGCATTGTTATTTATGAAATTAAAAGAAAAAAGAATACTGAGCAGAAAAATATATAAACACATTACTTAATTTTCAACTTGGTTGCTCCAATAATATTATCTAATAAAAAAATGTATTTAATTTTGTGAGTGTACTAAAGAAATATTATTAAAGCTACAATTTAAGGCCATAATAAACTGTAAACCTGTAAGACATCAGCATTGAAATGTAGACTATGAAGTTAAATTAATAGAAAAATAGTATACACACACATCAAAGCACAAATTGTAGTCTTATTAGGCCCCTACATGACTCATATAGATCAGGACAGTCAGCTGCATCCACCAGAGGATATTTGAAAATGGTATTGAATGAGGCCCGCATATAGCTAGGCTCAAATCAGCAGGACATGTAGCAGCAGCAGCAGCAGCAGTAGATATAGTGTTTTTAGGCCCCTAGATTACTCATATATATCAGGAGTCTGGACAGGCGGCAGCATCCAACAGAGGATATTTGAAAATGGTATTGAATGAGGCCCGCATATAGCTAGGCTCAAATCAGCAGGACATGTAGCAGCAGCAGTAGATATAGTGTTTTTAGGCCCCTAGATTACTCATATATATCAGGAGTCTGGACAGGAGACAGCATCCAACAGAGGATATTTGAAAATGAATATATTGAATGAGGCCCGCATATAGCTAGGCACAAAATCAGCAGGACAGGCGGCAGGAGCAGCTAAATGTGCATCCGGAACATATTACCATGAATGGCCCCACCAACAAAAAGGGGCAGCACCAACACTAAAATAATACACCTTACATTGTATCATTTTCTAACTAAGCAGCATGTGTTAACGCAACATGACTCAACGTGTTCTGATTCCTCTGAGCCATAGGGATAGGCCAAAGGACTGAAAGGGTTTAGTAGTGTCTCTGTTGTCCTCCGTTTGTCTGTGAGGAGAGATATGTAACGCGGGTCGCCAGACCCATACACGATTGTCGGTGCTCACATCCAGCGCTAACGACATGTGCACGTCCACACCGTCCTGAGATCAAACAGAGCCCAGAAGTCAGTGAAGACGTTGCTTGGCCTTGGCCAGTTGTGTTAGTGTCCATGTCATTAAGAAACATTAAAAAACAACGGAGAATTGGAGGGAGAGCAAAGGAGAGGGATGAACAAGTGACCCTTCAGTGCCCTGAACCGACAGCGGGGGCCAAGAAGTCACTGCCGATCCAGGACTCATTCATTTTAATGAATGTGAGTCTGTCCACAGAGTCAGTGGACAGACGGGTCCTCTTGTCGGTGACCACCCCACCTGCCGCGCTGAAAGTCCGCTCAGACAGTACACTGGAGGGGGGGCAAGAAAGTAATTCCAGCGCATACTGAGCCAGCTCACGGCAGGTGTCCAGCCTGGCAACCCAGTACTCCATGGGGTCGTCTGTGTTCATGCTGTCGGAAGCACCAACGGACCCCATGTAGTCTGCCACCATGCGGGCCAGCCGCTGGTGGTGACTGATGCTGCTGCTGCTGGTGGTACTGGGTCGCGCAGACTGGTAGAACAGCCTCATCTCACCCATAAGGTCACCTGCTCGGCTGGTGCTGCTGGTTCCAGCCACCTGCTGGGTGAGATGGGCGGGGAGAACTGGAGCGTGAGGCCTAGAGTTTGCCTCCTCCAGCCGGTGGACCAGACAGGCCCGCAATTTTTCAATACGGGCCTGCCTCCGGCTGGCTGGTAGAAACTGCTCCAGTTTCCCCTTGCAGCGAGGGTCTAAAAGGGTGGCCAACCAAAACTCATCCCTCTCCTTTATTTTTTATGATCCGGGGGTCCCTCCTGAGGCATCGCAGCATATGGGAAGCCATGGGGAAGAGCACAGCCCGCTGTGACTCTTCAGAGCTGCCCGAGACCATGACCTCTTGGTCCTCCTGCTGCCGATGCTGCTGCTCCCGGTCGGAGGTGCCCCACCCCCGGACTATCGGTGCCCCACCCCTGGACTATCGGTGCCCCCAGGACCGGCTCTCCCTCCTGACCAAGCCCAGACTCCTGGATGTCCACTAATTCATCCTCCTCCTCCTCGTCCTGGGCCTGGTCATGGTGGAGCATGGTTGACTCTTCATGCTCCAACAATGCACTCTCCCCAGCCTCAAGCAGGCGATCTAGTGTCCTGTCCAGCAGGAACACTAAGGGGAGCACGTTGTTGAGGCCAACATGCTCCCTGCTGACCATCTTTGTCGCCTGCTCGAATGGGGCCAACACGTGGCAGACTTGCTGAATCTGCCCCCACTCCGCATTAGTGACATAGGGGAGTGGGTGTGATGGCCCTGGGGTGCCTAGCTCCAGCAGGTATTCCCTCACCGCCCGTTGCTGCTCCCACAACCTCTCCAGCATGTTGAGGGTGGAGTTCCACTGCGTCACACTGTCCATAATCAGCCTGTGGGTAGGCAGGCTGTTGTCCCGCTGCGGTTTGGACATGGAAGCGGCGGCAGTTGGGGATCGGCAGAAGTGGCTGGCAATCCTACGTACCCTCTGCACAATGTCACTCAACCCTGGGTAAGTGCGGAGGAATTTCTGAACCACAAGGTTGAGGACATGTGCCATGCAGGGCACGTGTGTGAGACTGCCAGCCTGAAGGGCGGCGAGTAGGTTGCTGCCGTTGTCACAGACAACCATACCTGCCTGGAGACTTCAGGGTGTCAGCCACTTCTGGACCTGAGCCTGTAGTGCGGACAGAACATCAGGTCCAGTGTGTCTCCGTTCCCCCAAGCTCACAAGCTGGAGCACAGCCTGGCAGCGGACGTGCCCCACACTTGCGTAGCTACGGGGATGCTTGCTTGGGGGCTCAGCAACCGCGGAGACAGTGGCTTGCGGGAGAGGAGCATTTCTCCCATGGACACCCCGGGGCGGCACCACAAACTCAGATGCCGCCGTTCCCTCCCCGGCACCTCGGAGGGAAACCCAATGGGCTGTAAAACTTAGGTATCGACCCTGCCCATGCCAGCTGGTCCAAGCATCCATTGTGAGATGCACCCTGTCGCTGACAGCATGATCCAGCGACAGGGATACATTTTGCACAAGGTGCTGGTGTAGGGCAGGGACACCAGTCCTGGCAAAGTAATGGCGGCTGGGGACACGCCATCTGGGTTGGGCCTGCTCTAACATCTGCCTAAATGGGTTGCTGTCAACCAGATTGTACGGAAGCAGATGTTGGGCAATAACCCTTGCCAGGAGCCCATTGAGTGAACGCACACGTCGGTCCCCTGAGGCACTGGTTGCAGAGGGATGGCTGCCGGTACCAATATCTCTACTAGAGGGAGCTGGGGGGTGGTAATCAGTAGCAATAGAGAGGGGGAGCTGCTGTACAGTGGCAGGAGCTGCTGTCCCCTGCACACTGCCGGTGGCGCTGCTGCTACTACCACTCTTACTCTGTTCCCACTCCCGCCAGTGGTTCAGTCGCATGTGCTGGTTCAGGGCTGTGGTACCCAGCCGAGCAACTGACCTCCCTCTCCTCACCCTGGCATGGCAGAGGTTACAAATGGCAACAGTAACATCATCTGTTGCCAGGGTGAAGAAAGCCCAAACAGGCGACTTCCGCACCAACCTCCTGTCCGATGGGGTGGTGCTGGCTTGCGCCTGTTGGGTCTCGGTACGCACAGGTGGAGCATGCTGCTGCTGCCTGCTACTCTCAACAGTAGAGCCCCTGCCAATGGGCTCCCTGGAGACCTGGCGCACCGTTTGCCTCGGGTGCCTACCTTCTTCAGTGCCGCTGTCACCTGCCAAAGTAGGTGGCACCCATTCGGTGTCACCCTCCTCCTCATCTGCAATGTCAGACCCGGTGCCAAACTGTGGTGGACTGAGGGGAACAAGCTAACATGGAGCCCCTGACTGGAATCCACTGTCCCCTCGCTGACACCTGGGTCTGACTAGGTGCGGGTTTGGTGTTTTTCAAACCACCCGCACCTGTTGGAAGGGATTTCAAAGGGGTATGTATAGTTACCCCCTCCTCCTCCTCGTTATCCTCCATCCCTTCCAAAAAGTCCTGCCCATCTTGAGGGCTGAACTGTATTTCAGCCTCCTGCATAGCCTCCCCCAGAATGTCCAGCTCAGTGTCCTCGTCTTCAAACATGAGCGGGGACAATTCTGTGGGAGTGGGGGTTGCTTGTACAGGAGGCGTAGATCTGCCGCTACTGCTGCTGCTGTGAACTGGGGCTGAGGACTCCGTGGCACTGGAGTCAGCCACCAAAGCCATCACTGTCTCGGCGTCCTGAGAATGTATGGCCCTTGGACGACTGCTAAAACCAAAAAAGTCACGAATCAGGCGGACACCCCTGCCACCTGCCCCTGCCTGTCCGTGACTGGAGGAGCGGTCCAGCATCGGAACTGACTCCTCTATTGGCCCTACCGCGGCTGCCTGCACGGCCCCGTGCACTCATATTTTTTAGTTTATTTATTAAACTAATTTAAAATGTGTTTTTGGTCAAACTTTATTGGGGTAGGGACATGTGTGGAAAAAAAAATTTTATGTAAATAAAATAAAATTAAATAAATGAAAGTAATAAACCTAAAATAAAACCCCTAACTTAAAAACCAAACTAATTCGAAGAAAATATAAAACTTTTTTTTTTTTTTATGACAAACTAAGACAAACACAGAAACACACAGACAATCAGACACAAACACTAACAAACTAAACCTTTTTTTTTTGTTTTATAAAACTAATAAAGAAAAACTGAGACAACCAAACGGAAATACAAGACAAATGTAACTGTAAGCTGAACAAGAAACAATTTTTTTTTTTTCTAACTATAAAACAGAAAAAACGCGGACAATCAGACGCAAAGACAAGACAGATGTAACAAATCTAAACAGAAATAACCAAACTTTTTTTTTCTAACTGTAAAACAATGAAAACGCGGACAATCAGAAGCAAAGACAAGACAGATGTAACAAATCTAAACAGAAATAACCAAACTTTTTTTTTTTTTTTTTTTCTAACTGTAAAGCAATGAAAACGCGGACAATAAAACACAAAGAAAAGACAGATATAACAAAGCTAAACAGGAAGAACCAAACTTTTTTTTTTTTTTCTAACTGTAAAACACTAAAAACGCGACAATCAGACGCAAAGACAAAACGGATGTAACAAAGCTAAACCCAAAAAAATATTTTTTTTTAAATAAACTAACAGAGATACAAAGACAGTCAAACAAAAAACTATTAAAACAAAACTTTTTAACAAGGACAGACAGACACAAAATTACCCTAAATCCCTAACTGACTTAACCTAAAATCTGTCCTAAATAACCCTAAACAATAACCTAATCTATTAATCTATATCAATATGTGTTTTCAAGTCCCTAACTCCCTATACCTATATGCCCTACACAGATCCCTGCACTAAAACCTATCAGCTAACTGTATCTTGTATCTTTTACCTAACTAATCTAACCTATTTAATAATTCAGACCCTAAACCTGCATCAGGTGCTTCCAATCACTCCAGCCGTCAGCCCATTGGCTGCCGAGTTCCCGCGCGCCCGGGCGGACAGATGCAGCTGTTGCGTAGGCGTGTCATTTCTGAGGTAACACCTGGAGGATTGCAGACTGCTCTTCGCTTGCTCCGCTCCATGTACCCGTCCCTGAAACAGACACCTATCAGCCATGAACGAGGCATACCGTGAGTTGTACAAGAGAGAGAGAAGAAAGCAACAAAGTTGCGGCACTCACCAGGATACAAAAGATCTTCTTTATTGAAACTTCCTTAGAAGTAGATACATCAGGGGTCCAGGGGCGGACACAGTGTTGCAGCGGCTGCAACACTGTGTCCACCCCTGGACCCCCGATGTATCCACTTCTAAGGAAGTTTCAATAAAGAAGATCTTTTGTATCCTGGTGAGTGCCGCAACTTTGTTGCTTTCTTCTCTCTCTCTTGTGCATTCCTGCTTGTTGGCTACTACTGCAGAGCACCACCGACTGGATATTTTCATACCGCAAGCACGCTGATTTGGATACCTTAAAGCTACTAAAGTGGAGGCAGTGCCGCCGTGTTTCTCTTCTCCCTGCGTATACCGTGAGTTGTACCCTTGGATAATAACCCTCTCTGCTGGGTGGGTTGCAGAGGAGCTGCTGGGGCGAGTTTTCACCGAGCACTGTCGGCTGCCATTCGAGTGTCCGCCGAGGCCTCGGGCTGCATGGCGACTGTCCACCGAAGCCTGTGTGGGTAGCAGCCCAGGGGCTGTCATGTCGGTGTCCGCCGAAGCCTCCATGCAGGCAGCCACACGGCCGCCATGCGAGTGTCCGACGAGGTCTCTGGGTTGCCAGCCAGGCGGCCGCCATGCGAGCGTCTGCCGGGGCCGCCAGCTGAATGGCTGCTGGCTGAGTGTCCTGCAAAGGCTATGGGCTGCCAAGTGCACCCCAAAACAAGTCTGCAGATTCCCCCGGGACACCGTGTCCCTCAGGCCACTGCTCAGCTTGTTTCAGTCAGACCGCTGGTGGCTCCATGGTCTGAGGTGCCTGTCAGTAGAAGGGTGAGGGGATTCGAATGTACCCTGTCTCCAACACCTCATGTGAGGAGGTAAATAGGCCCTGGGGGTGAACTGCGTGGTCTCATCCCACCAGCAGTTCCAGGGGCCTAGGCAGGAGTCTCTCACTCCTCCCACTGGCAAAGAGAAGGACAGACTATGTTGTTTTGAGAGAACGTGAATGAGCATGCACCTACCAGGTGCACCCATCCAGCAGTTCCAGCGGCTGGGCATGTTGGGTCACCCCTATCCCCGGTCACAGAGCTGGTGTGTCGTGCCAATAAGGGATCCCTGTCTCTCAAACCTTGCGGAAGAAGGTATAGAGGCACCATGGGTGAACTGGGTGGGCGCATCCCGCCAGCAGTTCCATGAAGTAGCACTAAGCCGGCGTGTGTGATTTGCCATACCCATGCTTATATTGTAATTTTATCTCTCTTCCAAGTCACAACCGGACTGCCCTCACCTGTGCCGTCTGTCACAAAGTGTACAGAGACCTATCCACGCACTTGAGGAGATGCTGCATGAGACTTCGCACAGACAATGAGATCCAATCCAGTCTGTTAACTTCCAAGACCACCCTGAAAAACATTGCCAGCCGTGGTACCACCATCAGCTACAATCAGGTCGCCTCCCTTCAATCCACTGAGGACATTGTACAGTTCCTGGAAGACAGAGGGTTTACTATCATCGATAAGCCCCCTTCTCCCTGGTAAGGTGCTGTTATGTCTGGTGAACATGTGTTTCCCTGCAGAACACCCTTCTTTTAACTTGCATACCTTTATACTTCTCTCTATAGTGCTTCCAGTTTGATGTCTGGTGACTGTTTCTTCCAGGCCAGCCAGAAGCTTTCATCTTCCACCCCCAATGATCATGGAACTGTTTGCCAGCTTAGCAGTGATTGGGAGGATGGGGATTTAATAACCCTGAGTCTAGTGGAGGACAATGGTGCTCCAGTAACCGTGAAACCGGTGGTGGAGGTTTCTTCAGGAACCATGAGCCCAGTGGTGGATGTTTCTTCGGAAACCGTGAGCCCGGAGGAGGGTTCTTTTGGAGCACAGAACCCAGTGGTGGTGGAGGTTTTTCCAGTAACCGTGAGCCCAGTGGAGGAGTGTTCCTCAGTAACCCTGAGTCTAGGGGAGGTGGATCTGGCCCCTTTAGGAGTGGAGGTGGATGTGACCCCTTCATTAACCATGGACCTATTCTCCTCAGCCGAGTCTCCAGGAGAAAGCGATGATTTTCTCATCAACCTCTTCCCCTGTATCTAGGACTTTTAAAACCACAGGGCAAGGTGCTGCACGGAAGAGGATGCAGGACGCTGGGCTGTACAACCGTCATCCCTCTGGGGATCCTCTGTTGAAGCCTTACGCCCATTACCTTAAGTCTACGCTGGGCCTGAGCAATCATGGGCAGGATGTGGATACGGTTGCCCGGTTCCTATACTTCATGAATCCACAATGTGCCTGCCTGGACTTTGTCAACGACATTGAGAAGGTACGATCTTACTTTGACAAGCTATTAGAAGTCAATCTCTCTCACCAGACTCACTTAAATTGCATCCAGCGTATTAGACGGTTCGTAAAGTACAATATGCGCTCCACCAACCTTTCCATCAGGCAGCCTGAGCTGTACAAAAAGTGCAAGTTCTTCCTCATCGCCACCGAGGACATGCAAAAGATCCTGTCCAAGCGGCTCTCAAGAGACCGGGTTGACAAGAGGTGAATGTGGAGCCAGGGGTAGGGCTGGGATGGTGGAGTCATTTGTTGGTCCTCCCCACTCCCTGTTTGTGAGTACCTAACTTCTCTGGTCCTCTTTCTCCCCTTGTCTTAGGTACGCAGCCTTGAGCCAAAAATCACCCAGCCCGTCCGAATGCTGAGCAGTCCTCAGGGACGCCAAGAGCATGTTCTTGAAGTGCATAGCCCAAGTCCGGGCCAACTGTGCAACCTCCTATCAGCAAACTGAAATTATCCTCTACCTAGAGTGCCTTCTTTTGTTAAAGCATCTTCAGCGACCGGGGGTAGTCCAAAACATGACTGTAAGTCGCTTTTCTGGTTCAGTATGTGGGGTTCTTTTTCACCATTCGTCGCTCCTCATGTCTTCTCCTTGCAGATGGGAGAGTGGGATGAGAGGATTCACCATGAGTACGAAGGTGAAAAACTATGTGTGATCAGTGTAAGAACTCATAAGACCTCTACTCAGCAAGTTGCTGCTTTCGCACTTGATAATGATGAAGTGTGAGTGTGAGCAGATGGCCCTTTGCTGGTTCCCGGGTGTTATTCAGCTCCCACCTCCTTCTATTTAAACATTTTGTACCCTTTTTCTCTCCTCAGTGGTTTCAGGCCTACTATGAAACAGTCCGGCCATTGCTAACCAGAAGCGACGAATACGATCCCATGGCTAAATTCTTCCTTTCATCAGTGGGAACTGAACGACATACTGTTTCAAGAGACATCAAGAGCTACCAATCAAAGTGAGTAGTGCCCAAGCAGTCATCCCCGCTCTCTGTCTCTTTGTTGCCCGGATCTTCAGCTAATTCTCCCCTTCGTTACCAGATATAATCTCCCCGATATCTCCAGCAGTTCCAGGGGCTGAGCAGGCTGGCGCGCCACACCTCGGTCACAGGAGTGGCGTGACACGCGAGGGGGGCCCCCTTTCCAACACCTCCCGGAAGAAGGTAGAGAGGGTTTGGGGAGCGAACTGGGTGGGCGCATCCCACCTAGCAGTTCAGGGGCCTGGGCAGGAGTTCCTCACTCCTCCCGCCGGCAGAGAAGGTAGAATCTGTCCGTTTGAGCGAGAGGACCGGCTATGAGAACGAATCTGGATTTTTTTATTTTAGCCGACCAGCAGTTCCAGGGGCCTGGGTAGGAGTCCCCCACTCCTCCCTTCTGCTTTCTCCACCCTCGGATCTTCTCGTCTGCGTGAACACCTCTTCCACCCTTGATCGATTTGGCATGTTGCGACCCGGCGGGTAGGGACCCTCGCTCGGCCGGACTTTGGAGTCTGTAGCGGGATGCGGCGAGCGTGTCCTCTCTCCCTTCTAGCCCGGGTCCGACGCTGCGTTTTCACAGCTCTCGTGGCGGTCCCCTCACCCGTTCGACCCCGTCACCCAGCTCCTGCTGCCTGCGGTGGGTGCTTGGGGGGGAACCCCTCTGGCTGTCCTGTCGAGCTCGCTCCGAACGGGCAGAAAAAAGGTGTCTGAAGTTGCGAGGTCTCACCACGGGAGGACCTCCCGGGCCTAAGGGACGCGTGGGTCGTATGCCCTCCGCTGCTCCCCAGCGACCCGATTTGTTTCGGGCCTAAGGGATGCGTGGGGTGTCTGCCCTCTGCTTCTCCCCAGTAACCCGAGTCGTTCCATCCCTGCGGTGTGCCCTGCGCGGCGGCACATCTTCTCTGCGGTCGATACTCCTAACACCCGAACGGGCAGAAAAAATGTGTTTGACACCGTGCGGTCTTGCCCCACGGGAGGGCCTCCCGGGCCTAAGGGATGCGTTGGTCGCACGCCCTCCGCCGCTCCCCAGTCACCCGATTCGTTTCGGGCCTAAGGGATCGGTGGGGTGTCTGCCCTCTGCCTCTCCCCAGTTCGTTCCGTCCCCGCGGCGTTCCCCGTGCGGCGGAGGCACGTCTTTCTCTGCGGTCGACACCCTGACGGGCAGGGGTTTGAAGTCGTGCGGTCTCACCACGGGAGGACAGCCTCCTGGGCCTAAGGGACACGCGGGTTGTACGCCCTCCGCCGCTCCCCAGCGACCTGATTTATTTCGGGCCTAAGGGATGCGTGGGGTGTCTTCCCGTCGCTGCTCCCCAGTAACCCGGGCCGGTCGTTCCGTTTTCGCGACGCCCTCCGCGCGGCGGCTGCACTGCTTCTCTGCAGTCGACACCCATACGCCCGTACTTCCAGAAAAAAAGGCGTCTGAAGTTGCGCGGTCTCACCGTGGGAGGACCTCCCGGGCCTAAGAGACACTTGGGTCATATGCCCTCCGCCGCTCCCCAGTCACCCGATTCATTTTGGGCCTAAGAGATGCGTGGAGTGTCTGCCCTCTGCCGCTCCCCAGTAATCCGGGTCGTTCCTTCTCCGCGGCGTCCCCCTGCGCGGCGGCCAGGCGCCTCCTCTGCTGTCGTCGGGCTCCCCATCGCCGACCAGCCGGTGCGGCCGCGCGATCCATTTGTTGGCGACCCCACGGCGGGGTGAACCTGCGCCTTCCGAGCGTGGGATCATCCGCGCCGCATAGCACTGCGTTTGCCAGAGAAGAGAGACTACAGGGTTGAAGCGGGTAGACAAGGAGCCTTAGAGGCAGGCGACCTGTCCCCGGGCCTCGGCCATGGGGGCTTCTTCTCCTCCTCCGCCACCTCCTTCCCTCTCACCCCCACCGCCCTCGTCTGCTCCTCTGCTGTCAGCGGCTAGGAAGGGGGAGGAAGAGGGCCGCGCTCGGTCGCGCACGCCCTTCAGGGGCGTTTGGTCGGACTCCGGATCTTTCCTTCCGCCTCCTCCTCCCTCTCCACGGGGGGGCGGCTTCTCCGAAAGCCCCCCTCCTCGCTCCGTCGCCTACCTGGTTGATCCTGCCAGTAGCATGTTTGTCTCAAAGATTAAGCCATGCACGTGTAAGTACGCACGGCCGGTACAGTGAAACTGCGAATGGCTCATTAAATCAGTTATGGTTCCTTTGATTGCTCCAACCGTTACTTGGATAACTGTGGTAATTCTAGAGCTAATATATGCCGACGAGCGCTGACCCCCAGGGATGCGTGCATTTATCAGACCAAAACCAATCCGGGGGCCCGGGCGCGGTGGGGCCCGCGGGCGGGGGTGGTCTCGCCTCCCCGATGCCCGCCGCCGCTCTCCCCGGCCGCTGGTGACTCTAGATAACCTTGGGCCGATCGCACGTCCCCGTGACGGCGACGATCCATTCGGATGTCTGCCCTATCAACTTTCGATGGTACTTTCTGCGCCTACCATGGTGACCACGGGTAACGGGGAATCAGGGTTCGATTCCGGAGAGGGAGCCTGAGAAACGGCTACCACATCCAAGGAAGGCAGCAGGCGCGCAAATTACCCACTCCCGACTCGGGGAGGTAGTGACGAAAAATAACAATACAGGACTCTTTTGAGGCCCTGTAATTGGAATGAGTACACTTTAAATCCTTTAAAGAGGATCTATTGGAGGGCAAGTCTGGTGCCAGCAGCCACGGAGTGAGGAGGTGTGTCTGCTGAGCTCTCTGAACCTCCACAGCACAGGCCTCTCTGGGGAGTTTCCTAACATCTGCTCCCCAGGAGGAGTTCCAGACTTGCGGGGAGTTTCTTTACCATCTCTCCCCAGCCCAGGCCCTGCCTCTCCCTAGGGAGCTGGCAGGGTCCTGCGGCCATGGCATCCCGCAAGGACGCCCCTGCTCCCCGGTCTGGGTCGGCGGGGAGTAAGAGGACACAGCGACCGACCAGGAGTGATGACAGCAAGGGGGTAGCAACATCTGGACGCAGTGGCGGCAGCCGAGTCCCCCCTGAAGACCCAAAGCCGCATGGAGGAGGAAGCCATCCCGCAGAAGATCAGGAGGTGTCGTCCCAGGTAGGTTGGGGGTCCCGGTAGGAGAGAGAAAGTACCCTCACCTACAGCTCTCGCTTAGCTGCCCACCTGCGAGAGTATGATAATCTGGGACGGCACCTCAAAGCTGTAAGGAAAGAACTAAAAGAGACAAGGGCTAAGTCTACCATCTCTTCAAGGGCAAAGAGGCCCCCCCTTACAGCAAGAATCAAGGTTTTGAAAGAGGACTTGGAGGCCTCCTTGAGGCGGCAGGACCAGCTGCTAGAGGGCAGTGGTCCCTTTAAGGAGAAGTTATTGAATGGGGATCGGTTCAGGGAGATGGAGGCTGTGAGGAGAGGGGAGCTGTGCGGGGGTGCAGAGAGCGAGATTGAGGAGTTGGAAGACTCCGGATCTCTAGCACCCCAGGCAGGCCCCCAAACCTTGCAGCCTGAACCAGCCCCCCCTGTGACCCATGTGACCCTGGTAAGCATCAGTAACATCAGAAATAAATAGTGGCATTCCGCCTGAGCAGATGCGCTTACCATCATCAGACGAGGCCTCAGCTATGGAGGAGGAGGGTAGTGAGGAAGATGGCGGCGGGCTTTTAACGGAGATCCGAATGTTGGAATCACCAAGGGTGGATTTTCGGAACTTCGCCTTCGGAGATGATTTATTGGATGAAAGCGGCAAGAAAAAGAAAAAGAACACTGCTAATATACAAACAAGCTTAGTCTATGTGTCAAATACACGCCTGGTGGGGGCTGAAAAGTCCACACCAGGCGTGTATCCCGCAAAACTCCCCGGCTCGGCATCTGAGGTGATGTCTGAGCGGAGGAGCGGGGAATTGAGAAATCCAAAATGGCGCCAGACGCTATCCGTGCAAGTCAGCCACGTATTGAAAGTGGAGGGGGTGGGCAGGGAAATCGAGAGGCCCCGCCCACCGCTCTGTCAGCCGCCCCATCTGCTGCTCTGGTTACCGCCCTGCCTGACGTCCCGGTGTGTAGGGTGGTGCTGGAGCGGTGTGATGATGAGGTCGCCGTTCCTCCTACACAGGGCGGTGATAGCTCCGGGTCCCCGCATGCAGCTGCAAACGTGCGGCGGGGATCAGTGGAGGCGGCGGTGGGCGGTGCGGGGGGCGTGGCTGTTTATGTGGCCGAGGGTGTGTCTGGGGGTGCGTCCGGGCATCCTCCTGTCGACACGCATGTGGGCGTGGCGGGGGGTGCCCGGCCGTGCTTCTGGATGCACCTCTGATGCAGAGAGTGCGTGTGCGGGCAGTAAGCGCCTATGTACAGGAGAGTCGGGAGCCGGGGCAACTGGGGTAGGTGTGGCTGCAGTGCCATGGTCCACGAAGAAAGGGTTTATTTTGCCAGAACAAATGGCCAGGTACATTGCCACTGGACACGCCCCCCTCCGTCTCCGCCTCCTCCTCCGGCGCTGAATTAAGTGCTGGGGAGGGGGGGAACGTGGTAGTCAAAGCCCAGGTCTTAAGGGCAGAGGGGGGGGGGCTTGGCCAGTGGCAATGAGGGTGGCAAGGGGTACAGTAGATACAGTAAGAATAACAAGGGTAATAATAATAATGCTGCACCAGCAGGAAGCAAGGGTGCATGTGAGCAGGATGGTGGTAGGGGTGGTGGTAGAGGTGCTGCATCGGGTCCCAAAGGCAGGATGGATGCTGGGGGTCAGCGGACCGTCGCTGAAAAAGCGGTGTCTGCGGCTCCTGGTGTCCGCCCTCCGGAGGGATCCGGTGTGGCACCTGGTATTAGTATAGTGGGGGGGCCGGTTCGGTTGCCCCTCCTGCGGCCGTAACACCTGGCAGAAGTTATGCCAGTGTGGCTGCGGCCGTGGGGGGGGAGGGGCTGTCCTCGTTGGCTTCCTCATTCCCGGGAGTCGCGGTTGGTGACTTGCAACGGCGACACCGGGAGGCCCTCAAAAGGGGGGAGAGTTCGATGATAGTAGAGGGTGAGAAAGTGGACCTATCCTTATGGATAGACAGGCACGGCCTGCGAGCTTTCCGAGAGGAAAGGGGGGGCGAGACCACCTGGTCCCTGCCCACAACCGACCCTGGGACCAGACGAAAAGTAGTCTGTCTCAAGTGGAGAAGCAATAATGCCTGCCCTACAAGGAAAAGGGTGGTGGAGCTCCTGCTTGGGATGGGTTTCAGGGTGGCTGACATCTTTGCCCTGATACATCCATATGGTTCCAAGGAGTTCGACATCAGCTTTGCCCGGCCGGAGGGCCTAGAGCTTTTCTGGTCCGGGTATGAGCTGGTGAAGAACTTACCGGACTGGAAGGGTTTTTTCGCCCAGGCGATAACCCGGCAGAACAACGTCAACCCGTAACCCGTTTTGACCCGTAACAAATCACTTTCTTGCGTTGATATTCTGACCTGGCTTAGCAGGTACGGTGACGTCCAGGGTGTACCATCCAAAAACCTGGACGAATTTGGCATTTGGTCGGGAGCCTGGACTTTCAATGTGAAGTTGAAATGTCTGGGAAGTACGGTTTCCCACATTCCATCCTCTGCCTTCATCGGCCGGGATAGGATTCTCGTTTTCTACAGGGGGCAGCCTAAGCTCTGTCACAAGTGTGGCAGCCCTTCACACTTCAGCGCCAGCTGCCAAGTGCAGAAGTGCACGTTGTGTGGAGGGACAGGTCACCTTGCCGCATCTTGTAAGGAGATTAGGTGCAACCTGTGTGGTGTGCTCGGACACCCATTTAGTCGTTGCCCCTCTCAGAGGTAAATGCGGCCCGAGCTCACGCAGGAGTGGGCCAGGAGGTCCCTTCGGCTGAGGCGGGTGCTGGCGGAGACAGTCGAGTTGAGGGGTCAGTGAAGACCAAGAGCGGTCCGTCCCGGCAGAGGCGGAGGGAGAGACGCCAGGCGGAGAGGGAGCAGAAGGAACCCCACCACAATGGGGTGATGTCTGCCCCTCCCCAAATGGCTGAGTAGTTCGGAGACCCTAGGGGACAGGGAGCTAAGTGCGGAAATCGAGAGACTAGACCGAGCCGATGGGACCCGGTCTTTGCACTACGAAAGCGCAGCAGAGGGTAGTGAGACTGGGTCCTATACCAACAGATGGAAACGGTACTCAAAAAAGAGAACGAGCCCGGCCAAAGTAGCCAGGGAAGGCATAACTGGCTCCCCTCTTGAGCTCTCCAACCGGTATCTCACTTTGGATGAGACCTCCGCCTCCTCTTCATCCGGGGAGGAGGTAAGAAGTGGGGTACCGGAGGCGAAGGTGGGAGAACCTCCAGGAGGCCCCGTGCCCCTCTCTGGTGCGGATGTAAGGTCCCCAGAAGAGGAGGCAAACCCGATTCCCGGAACTAAGAAAGGCAGGGGCGGTACGCAAGAGGGAGCGGTGGTGACAGAAGGTATGGACACCACCGTCTCTCTCAAAAGAGGACGTGCCGCCTTAGAGGATAGCCCCGGGAGGGGTAGGAAGGGTGGGAAGGAAGGAGGACGTTCAGCTTAAACACCAAGTATGGCGGTACCCACTCAGCTCACACTGGCGACCATTAATGTCACCAGCGTTAAATCTGATGCGGCTCGCTACGCAGCCTTTGATTTTTTTCAGCCGTGTTGAAGCTGACGTTTTGTTTTTGCAGGAGACCAGACTGTCAAACTTGGCAGAAGTCCACAAGGCGAAGAGGGAGTGGAGATCTAGGCCCTCCTTCTGGTCTCTTGCGGCTGAGCCGTATAGCGGAGTGGCGGTTCTTTTCACCGTACCGGTAGAATGCCGACGGGTGGTTGAGCTGGAAATGGGGAGGTGTTTGATCTTGGATATCCTCATGAAGGGACAGGAACTGCGCCTAATTAATATCTATGGGCCCCAGTCCAAGTGGGACAGGAAATGTCTCTTTATGAGGATCAAGCCTTTCCTTTTTACAAGATGGCAAGTGGTCTTTGGTGGGGACTTTAACACCATGGTAAGGTCCCAAGATAGGGGAGGCACCATAGACCGGCTGGCTTATGACAGTATAGCGTTAAATAGTATAGCTAGTGAGGCTCGTCTGGTGGATGTCCACATTAGGCACACCCCAGACCACGGGGGTTTCACTTACTATAGAGGAGATAGGATTAGGTCTAGAATAGACAGGTTTTTTTTTGAAGGAGGAGGCTACTTTCTCGCCCTTAAGGGTTGTGGAGGTAGAATTCTCTGACCACTGTCTGATTATGTTTTCTCTGAATATTTCAGAATCCCCCCAAATGGGAAGAGGTTACTGGAAGCTGAATGCGGGAGTCCTGGAGGAAGCAGAGGTGAGACAATCCTTTGAGGACTTTCTTCAGAGTCAGGTAACCTTGCTGGATCTCTGTGACACTAAGTCACAGTGGTTGGAGGTATTCAAAGATCGGGCTGCAAAGTTCTTCCGCCAGCTCTCGAGCCTCAGGTCTCTGGACAGGTACCGCCTGTATCAGAGTCTGAGGAGGAAACTCGAAGATCTGGTCTCGACTGGAGGTAGCCGCGAGGATATCTCCAGGGTGAAATCTTTGCTCAAGAGGTGCCAGTATGATAGACACGCATCTTTGGTTTTTGAGAGGGACTTCGGGAGGTACCGCTCGCCCGACCCCTACAGAAACTGTAAGATGTCAGTGAAGAGTAAGTTAATAACAGGACTGGTTGATGGTACGGGGGTCTCTGAACAGGTCCAGATCAGGGATCCTGGAAGTCGTCAGATCCTTTTACTCGTGCCTCCTGGGGAAGAGGGATCTGGATCGGGACAACATGTCTGCTTTCCTGGCTGAAATCACCCCTGAGTCAGAGGCTCACCTCTCTTTTGACGTTTTGGTAGAAGAGATCAGAAAGGAGGAAGTTATCCTGGCGGTGGAAGGGTTAGCTCTGAAGAAGTCGCCAGGCCCGGATGGCTTAACATCCGAGTTTTATAAGACCTTTAAGGACTCTTTATGTCCCCTCTTGACTGAGGTATTCAATGAGTGTCTATCCTCGGGGACTCTGCCTCAGTCAATGAGGATGTCAGCGCTGATCCTTCTATCAAAGGGTAAAGACCCGAGCCGTATTGAGAACTGGCGTCCCATAGCACTTCTCAATACGGACAGAAAGATTCTGGCCAAGATACTGTTTAACA